>NC_080019.1:120590410-120893440 GCF_030020395.1 Manis pentadactyla
TTGCAATGCAAAATAAAAACTATATAAGAAATAGCTTTTTTTCATGCATTAGTGTATGCTATATTGAAAGAAAGAGCCTTTTGCTTTTTATACTTTTCAGGAAAAGGAGAAAAAGTTACAATCATAGAGTAATTTAAAAATACCTGAAATAGTTGAAATATGTTACTCTGACCACATCGATTGATAGAGTCAAGGGAAATGGAATTGGGAAGATGTTTATGTAAGTGATGATGAGATTATTCTCTCTGGCCATAGATTGAAGTTTTCCTCTTAGTTAAAAAAACTTAGCAATATTTGTTGGCAACCTCTCAAAAATATTTTGTGCATCTGTCAATAATGAGATTAACTCAACTTGAAGTTGATGTAGTTTTTTAAGTATCTGATTCTGCATGTTCATCCATGATACATGGCATTGGATTCCTTTGTACAAGGCCTTTAAACCCCTCTTCAAGAAATCTGGAGTCTTTGTCTATCTTCTGAACTCATGGAAGTGCTTTTCTCCCCATACTGGTGAGTTCACATGAATAGTAGTCATGCAGTATGTATATAAATATCCCTTCAATATGGCTTCCTATTATTTTTCATCGTATAAATCTGATATTTTTGGCATTCTAGTATGGTGTTTGTTCAGGAAAGAAATATATAGGTGACTAGAAAAATGTAGTCAATCTCTTCTTTTCCCACTGGGAATTGCCTTCTGTTTGCTTTATTTTTCCAGATATTTTTTAAAGCCGGACAATATTCAGGAAGCTATTTAGAGTAGTTTCTCAGAGTGGATTTGGATCTTTCATTTTGAGAAAGATCTTTAGTTTCATAAAGTTTATGTGTTGTAGGGATTTGGGTAAAAGGTATATATGAAAGTTAAGTTTTGGGGGAAATACTAATCTAGAAAAAAAAAACCCTAAGAAACAGAGTCATTTGGAGAATTGGGAAAAGGGAAAATAACAGGATTTTGGCCATGATGAAATGAATGAACAAAATCATCTAAATAAGCAATTGCAGACAAAATGGTGGTCCCGGCCTTAAGTCAAATTCTAGAGGTGGTTTCAATGTGCAAAGCGTTGGTCTTGTTGACTTAATAGTAATGCTATATTTTTCTTTGCCCTGTGATTTTGCTGTAGTTTTAAAAAGTTTTTTATGGTATCTTTAAATTAGAAAACACAGTGTATTTTTATTTGATAATTAGGCAGATGGGCAACATCATTTGCCATATTTTTATTTTATAAATGTTTATTTTTCTATCTCATACAATGAGCAATTTTACTTTTAAAACTGCATTTCTCTTGCCTTTCCTGTACCTTACCAATCATATTTATTACTGTATAATGCTAACTGGAGGTATTTCATTCAGAAACATTCAGGCCACTTAACACTTAACCAGGATGTCAGTATTTCAGGTGTTTTAGGGAGTGACCAAAGGTGATAGCTACCTTGTAACACCCAACTTTTGTTCTTTTCGGGGTTTTAAAAGATTAGAATCTAAAAATATTTTTATTTTATTTTTTGTAAAGCAAACACTTTTTAAAGAATATCAGAGAAATTCTTACCCTGTAAGAAGAAAGAAATCAAACTTAACTAGTACCTCTTATTTTCATTCAAATAGTGTAATTATTATCTTTAAGACTATAGAGGCACCCAACAACTGTATTTTAAGGAACTGCCAAACATTCTTCACTGTGTTCTCTGCTTGTCTCTTTGTTACATTTATATAAATATGGAAGCATTTATTTTCTTTCTGTTCCTACTGCTGGAGCACACACAGTTTTATTTTTAGGCCCACAGTGTGTAATGCTTTAATGTTGTGATATAAACTAATATTTCTGGCCTTGGAAAATCTTTCCATTTCTATACCCCTGTTCTCTGGAGGCCAGACCATAGTAACACCAGTATTGCTTGAATGAGCACAGTATCTTACGGAATCTTATCATAGGGTTTCTGGACATGTACACCTCCTGCCCCCACTGTGACCTTTTGTAAGTCATTGCCTGGAGGCAAAGTTAGATAAGGGTCAGATTAAATGTTTTGAGTGGAAAAAAGTTTGACTCTAGTGTCAAACCATTGTTAGACATAATTGGCAGACTGGACAGTTACCACACGTTTTAAAAGAACATTAGATTTTTGGAAAGTGACTTTGCAGACTTGATTACTATTTCTCAAAAATTTCATTGAATTACTATTTACGACAACCAACAACAGACTGATGAACTAAAAAAAAAAAAAAAAGACCATATGGGTTTTGATCATAGAGAAGCGTCTAAATTATAAAAGAAGATAGGGATAGATGCTCCCAGGAAGAAAATCTTTTCAGAATGGCATGACCACTTAGCTCTAGATCCACTTAGATTCCAAAGTGTGTGGACTTGGGCCTTGTGTTCCACCGAATTCACTATAGAAAATTATGAACTAAACTAATTTTCTCCTTTCCTTCTCAACTCTGGCAGGTAGATGTATTGCTGACTGCCCATACTTTACCATCAGTGTCAGGACTGTTCAGTATAAAACTAATTAACTTTTAACTGATTATTATTTTTCTTTAGTGCCTGTCAGGTATTCTTGAGATTTTTGTCTTGTGCCAAATTGTTTTAAAACGCCTGCTATAATATGGTGCATTCTGTTTCCACATAAGTGGTTAACATTTTAGGGCCTTGATTTTTCAATGACTGTTGCCTTTGTATAAAAATCACTTTGGGGAATCCCAACATTGTTTATTCAGTGATACTTTTCTTGAAAGATAACTGTGGTGCCTGGCCACAGGATCTTCAGCCTAGTAAAAGAGTGAGATCCCTGTGTACTCAGCTTTCTGAAGGCCTGAGTAAAGAACAGAGCTTGCACTTAAGAGCTTTTTCCCCTTTTGGGAAAATAGTACTTGCATAGGAACATTCATGTGGGAAGGGAGCGCTGTTCAGATAGAGCTCGCTGCATGTCGTGTGCCATGCTCCCTTAATGTCAGCTTTTAGGAGCAGTCAAAAAAAGAAAAATCAAAACCTGCCCTTTCAGCCAAAAAGAAAAAGCAGCTTTTTAGTCCATCCCTTTTGCTCACAGTCAGAGAAGTGACTAGATAAAAGGGTCCCATTTTCCCCTCAGATCTGGCGGTGCCTGTGAGCCCTAAAGCCGAAACTGTTTATCTGAATGTTGACGGAGCCCTTTTCCCTCCGTGGCCCACGGTGGGTCATACGGGCGGGGAGAAGCAAACGGGAGACTGTCCTGATCATGCTGAGGGGGCAGAGTGTCATCCAGATTCCTGGCAGGAGAATGCCTTTTATCCCAGATAATAACGTGAGGTTATTAAAGTGAAGATTTGAGGCTGTTGTTGCTCCTACCATTTAATTACTGTTAGAAATGGTGAACTTTATCTCTAGAGAAGTCAGGGAGGAAGGGTAAACTGGAAAAATCTCACTTCTCACCAAGTCACTTTTCTGATGAGATGCGTACTTCATGCCAGCAATGTCTGTGAGCAGTGGTATTGCCTTAAATGAGTTTATTCCTACCATGGTCAGGGTGCCATACTTCCTTTATGTGACTGGCTGTCAGCTCTCCATTGAGATATAAAATGCACAGATGATCCACAAATATCCTTGCCACCAGAAGCTTTGGGCCTTTTCCCGCTGAACTGTAGGACCCATTGTACACTGAGAGACGTATCATTTCATTAAGTGTCTCTCAGGCTATGAATGAGCAGTGGCATGACCAAAAAGGCTGGTGAAGGAGAGTGCGAATATCCTGGCCAGATTTTGCATGTGATCATTTCCTGGACAATTGAGAGTTGACTGTCTTCCTTTTCTACAGTGACAATGTAGAAGATATTTCCAAAAGTCCTATAAGCAGTGAAGTTGCTCATTATTGTTTTGTAAGAACTCTACCAAACGCTTGTGTCTTGAAGTGCATACCATTAACAAACAAACAAGGAGAAAAACCAAACAAAAGACATTTACTTGAAATGGAGATTTGTCATTGTGAAGTATCTATTTCTATTTTATTACTTTTAAGAGAAAAGTAACCAGGAGAACTTTTGCTGTGGTAAGGAAGACACCAGAGTGTTTTTTTTTTAGATTGTATTTGATGCCACAAACTAACACAGTCATCTCAGGTCATCATGTTGATTTTATGGATATATATGGTCCTAAAACCTGTTCTGTTTTATATTTGTGAACACTGCCTAGAAACATGTTCCTAATAGACTTAATAGCCTTTTGTGTATTCTCAGCAAACTAGAAAATGTTTTTCTCTTTTCGAGTAGCTCGTCATTACATAGGGAGCCAGCACTGTGCTGGTTTCAGCATTTCAGACAAGGAAATAATTAATTGTGTAACTTACTGCCCAATTATTCATTGCTGGAGTTCATATATAAAGAATAGGAGAACGGAAAGACAGGGTTTGAGTGACATTTCCTTCACAAAAAAGCAAGGATTAATAACAGCAAAGGCAGTTTTGAGAATATACTATTACACATAATGTATTAGGATATTTTTGTTGCACTAAATTTCAGACTTTAATTACTAAAATAGTTTCTAGCTGGTAAATTTAGTGAGAGGGATTTTGATGTCAGAATTTTTTTTTTTCCTGATTGAATTAGCCTCTGAAATCCCTGGAGGCTGTAACTTCATTTGCTATAAACTGAAAGCCAAATGCCCTTTCTCAGAAAAGCTATATTTTTCACCTGCCTCTTAAAGGCAACCCAATATTCATTTCATGAAATGCTGTAAATACCGATGAGATATAGTGAGAAGATAGCATAAAAAATGATATTCCAAAATAAGAACTTTCTGAAAAAGAATCTATTCCAGCACAATGCTGTATTCTGAAAAGGTGCTGAATTACAAAGTACAAGAGTTGCTCAGGAAATTGGAGGTGGTGTTGCTGTATATCTTACCATTTGGAAACGTGCTCTTTTGGGAGAGAGACTGCACAGTGCCCAGGCAAGAAGCCCTGTGACATCTGGAATGTGGATACATTTAAAAAACAAGTGAGATGTCATCCAAAAGTGCTCATCAATTTGTAGCCAAGCCCCAGAGGGAAAGGCAGCTTTGAAATAGCGACTTCATGGAATTGAACAGAACCTTAATGGAATACGGTTGCCTTTCTGAGAACAGAAAACAGGCCACCTCAAACCACATGCCTATCTAGAGATTAAATGAAACTGTGAGGGACACTGTGGATGCCTTAAAGGTGACTGGTGTTGGGTACTGGTGGGTATGGATGCACCCCATCTGGACTAGGCTGATGGAAGCAGTCTATTTCAGTTCAGCTTCAAACAGCACAAGTTGTTCCTGCTCAAGACCTCACTGAGGAAAACGAGAAATGGTGCTGGGGACTTTTCTGTGTCTTGCAGGGGTGGAGGTGGTAACATCAGTCAGGGCTCTCCAGTGCTCACGCCTCCCCTAAATGCCAGTTATACATTTGCATTAATTCACCTATGCAAACTTGTGTTTTATGGTTTGTTTTTTATGCCTTATGTACCATTTGATTATTTTTAAACATCAGGTTTAACATTAATATTATGAATAATTTTTAAGTCAAAGTATTGTATATGTCTTTGTGCTTGTTTTCCTGGATGGATTGAGGCAAATGTCAGTCTTGTCCTTCTCTCTTAATAAAGTCATCATTTGTTAAGGCAAGTAGTCTCTGTTTCGTTTCCTTTACTGCATTCAAGGACTTGGGAACTTCTGGGAGTATTATTTGTTTTTCCTTCTTTACAAAGTAACTGGAGTTTATCTTTGTGAAATAACAGTAGACTTTCTTTGATTCCAGTTCCATCCACCTTCTGTAACATGACACTGATGCCTACATTGAGATTCCCAACAAATGCTACCAAGACTAAAATTGGTTGGAGAAGTAGCTTTGTTTTGTGTGTGGTGTTTGGTGGCTTGGTTGATGTATTTGGGAGAAAAACAGTTAAGTGGATCTTTACACAATCATCTGAATGACTGAAGACTCCAGGAGTACAGCTCAGTCTGCAGTGTACCTGGCACTCTATGGATTTTGAAAAAGCATATTAATAATAACTACCATCTATTTAACATTTTACCTTATGAGGCTGGTTTCTTTATTTGGTTTGTAGAATAACCATGATGTGGAAACTGATTTTGCAGAGATTTAGCAGGTGTCTTAAAAATAAGATACTGTTTTCATTGACTATTAAATTGACTTTCATTAACTATTAATTGATTATTTCATTTCCCAGGGCAGGTTCTCTAGGGCTCAGTTTTTATTTTTTTAAGGTATGATTGATATACACTCTTAGAAGGTTTCACATGAAAAAACAATGTGGTTACTACATCCACCCATATTACCAAGTCCCAACCCATACCCCAGTGCAGTCACTGTCCATCAGTGTAATAAGATGCCACAGATTCACTATTTGCCTTTTCTGTGCTACACTGTTTTCCCGTGAACCCCCACAACATGTGTACTAAACGTAATAGAGGGCTCAGTTTCTTTTCTGGCAATACAGTAGTGAATCTAAATGCTGTGTTCTGTATCTATAACAGATACAGTGATAGAGGCCTCAGGGTCACCAGTGATGTGCAGGTGGTATTATTTAGCTGAAGAAAGTGGGTGTGCTAGTTTCAGCCTTCATTTTCTAAAGAAGTACTGGGTGCAAGTTGCCAGTGGAAAAAGTTGACACGTCTAGAAGCCAGTTAAAACAAACAGGTAACTCAGGTAGCTCCATTTAATCTGTTGGAGAGGTGCCCAGTATGATTGGGTGGATTTTGTGGAATGTAGCTGAGAACATGGGGTGTGGAGAGGTAGCACACTGGAAAGTCTTAAAAAACAAAGGCGGCCAGGAGAACATCCACCTCCCATACCTTGGAAATTTGAAGTATTTATGAAGGTTTGGTTTACTACAAGTCATAGGGAAGGGGTTTGAAGAGTTTCACCCCCCAATTCAAAGGGGCAGAAAGACCACTGGTTTCCTCCTCCCCATTATATCTGGGTCATATACTTAAACACAAATTAAAGGCTGCAACGTGTGTTGGAAGTCAACAGGGATAAGATGTAGGTGCTAGCCAGGGCTTTGCTGTGAACTTGATTTAGGACTTGAGACACCAGTTAGCCTCATCCTCAGTTCTCTTACTTTACAGTAAGCACGTTGCAGTGAGTTGGTGATCTCTAAGCACTTCATGTCTAACATCACAGGATGCCTCCTGTCAATGGCTGCTAGGTTCCTTTAACATACTTCAGAAACAGCAGCCTCCTACATTACTGGGGTCCTGGAAAGTCACAAAGATATCCTAGGCATCAGCTGGAAGGTCTCATTCCTTACCAGTGTTGGTTTTTCTAAAAAATATTTTTGACAAAAATTGTATTTATGGTGTACAATGTAACATTTTAAAATGTGTATACATTGTAAAGGGATTACTGCAATCAAACTAACATAGCCATCACCTCCTATAGTTACCTTTGTCTGTTGTGAGAACAATTTAGCTAATTTATTGGAAATTTCAAGTATGTAATACATAATTATTAACTATAGTCACCATGCTGTACATTAGGTCTCCAGAACTTACTCATAACTGAAACTTTGTACCCATTGTTGATCTTGTGCTCTGGCCGGCACTATTCTGCTACCTCTAGTCCCACACCCAGCAGATTGCCCTTAATTTATGTGTGTTCTCATAACCACAGTCTCATCTCTGTTTTTATCCATGAGCTTCAAATGTGAACCTCTTTTATTAAATAGTGTTTGGATGTTCTTACACATTTTTGTACCTCCCAATGGTATACCTTGCTTTTAAAATCCAAAACATACTTTTATTACCAATTGCTGAGCCTGATTGGTTTGGGTTTTGGTCTTGTTAATCATGATGTGCCCTTCATTATACGTGTTGCACTTAGTCATTTGGCATCATTGCTTAACCTGATTTGCCATCACAAGCCAAGCTCTCAGGGCCTCTCATACAAGCCAACCTTAGGGCTGTCATACTGTGTGGTGTGTGTGTCTGCATATATATCTGACATAAACTTTAAAGGTGTATGTATAAATTACAATGGACTTTGCTGTCCTGGATAGCTGAATACCAAGTCGTGTATATCAACTTTTTCTCTTACGGATCATACTTTTGGTCCCAAGTCTTAAGAATCCTTTGCCAAGCCCTACATCCTAAAGATTTTATTCTGTATATTTTTTTTTCTAAAAGTTTTGTAGTTTTTAAGTTTTACGTGTAAGTCCTTGACTCATTTTGAGTTAATTTTTTAAAGAACTACTTTTTATTGAAGTATCATTGATATACAATCTTACATTGGTTTCAAGTATACAACACAGTAGTTCAACACTTACCCATATTATTAAATCCTCACTCCTCTAGTACAGTTGCTATCTGTCAACATAGAAAGATGTTACAGGATAATTGATCATATTCTCCATGCTGTTACTCCATAATTGACTACTATTCCCATGACCAACTTATGACTGTGAATTTTTGTGCCACTTCATCTCCCTCACCCTCCCCACCCACCCATTCCAACCCCTGTATGGTGATGGTAACCACTAGTCACTTCTGTGTCTATATGTCTATACTGCTGTGTTGTTCCTTCTGTTTTGCTTTGTTTTTATACTCCACAAATAAGTGAAATCATATGATATTTGTCTTTGCCTGGCTTAATTCACTGAGCATAATACCCTCTAGATCCATCCACGTTGCAAATGGCAGGATTTCTTTTTTTATATATAACTGAATAATCTATTGTGTATATGTACCACATCTTCATGCATTCATCTACTGATGGGACACTTAGGTTGCTTCCATATCTTGTCTATTGTAAATAATGCAGCAATAAACAGGGATGCATATATCTTTTTGAATCAGGAATTTTATTTTCTTTGGGTAAATTCCTAGAAGTGGGATTACTGGGTTGAATGGTATTTCTATTTTTAGTTTTTCTGAGGAACCTCCATACTGCTTTTCACAGCAGTTGTACCAATTTGCAGTCTCACCAACTGTGTAGGAGGGTTACTATTTCTCCACACCCTTACCAACAGTTGTTATTTCTTGTCTTTTGGATAGTGGCTATTCTAACTGGTGTGAGGTGATATCTTAATGTGATTTTGACTTGCATTTCTGATGATTAACGATGAAGAACATCTTTTCATGTGCCTATTGGCCATCGTATTTCTTTGGACAAATGTCTGTTCAGGTTCTCCACCCACTTTTTAATTGGGTACTTGTTTTTTTGGTGTTGAGGCATAAAAGTTCTTTATATATTTTGGATGTTAACCCCTTATCAGATATGTCATTTATGAATATATTCTCCCATACTGTAGGTTGCCATTTTGTTCTGCTGATGATGTCATTTGTTGTGCAGAAGCTTTTTAGTTTGATGTACTCCCACTTGTTCAGTTTTTATTTTGTTTCCCTTGCCCGGGGAGATGTGTCCAGAAAAAAGTTGTTCATGCTTATGTTCAAGAGATTGTTGCCTACGTTTTCTTCTAAGAGTTTTATGGTTTCATGTCATACATTCATGTCTTAAATCCAATTCAAGTTTACTTTTGTGTATGGAGTTAGACAGTAATTCAGTTTCATTCTCTTGCATGTAGCTGTCCATTTTCACCAACACCATTATTGAGGAGGTTATCTTTTCCCCATTGTATATTCATGGCTCCTTTATCATATATTAATTGGCCATATATGTGTGGATTTATATCTGGGCACTCTGTTCTTTTCCACTGATTTGTGGATTTTTTCTTGTGCCAGTTCCATACTATTTTGATTACTGTTGCTTTGTAGTATAGCTTGAAGTCAGGGAGTATAATCCAGCTTTGTTCTTTATCAGGATTGCTTTGGCTATTCGGGTCTTTTTTGTGGTTCCATGTGAACATTAGAACTATTTCTCCTACTTGACTGAAAAATGCTGTTGATATTTTGATAGGGATTGCATTGAATCTGTAGATTGCTTTCAGCAGGATGGCCATTTTAACAGTATTAATTCTTCCTATTCATGAGCAGGGGATAGATTTCCATTTATTTGTATCCTCAGTTTCTCTGATGAGTGTCTTACAATTTTCATAGTACAGGTCTTTCATCTCCTTGGTTAGATTTATTCTTAGGTATTTTATTCTTTTGGATGAAATTGTAAATAGAATTGTTTTCCAGATTTCTCTTTGTGCTAGTTCATTGTTAGTATATAAGAACACAACATATTTCTGTGTATTAATTTTGTATCCCACAACTTTGCTGAATCCATTGATTAGTTCTGAAAGTGTTTTGATGAGTTCTTTAGGGTTTTCTATGTATAATATCAGGTTGACCCTGAACTGACTGTTTAACTTCTTACTTACCAAAAAGGATTCCTTTTATCTCTGTGTTCTCTGATTGCCATGGGTAGGCTCTCCAGTTCTATGTTGAATAAAAAAGGTGAGAGTGGGCATTTTTGTCTTGTTCCTGATCTTAGAGGAAAAGCTTTCAGCTTTTCACCACTAAGTATTATGTTAGCTGTGCATTTGTTATATATGGCCTTTATTATGTTGAGGTATGTACCCTCTATACCCATTTTGTTGAGAGATTTTCTAATGAATGGATGTTGAATTTTGTCAGATGCTTTTCCAGCATTTATTGAGATGATCATGTGTTTTTCATCCTTTTTGTTAATGTGTATGATATTGATGTATTAATATTATACCATCCTTGCATCCCTTGAATAAATTCTACTCGATCTTGCTGGATGATCTTTTTGATGTAGTTTTGAATTTGGTTTGCTAATATTTTGTTGAGAAGTTAATTTTTATCTAATGTGTGTGGTTTGGGTCAAGGTTTATATTTTTTCCTGGATGTGTAATGCTTTAGCCCCATTTTTTTTTTTTTTTGTAAAGGCCATCTTTCCTTCATTGAATTGCTTTTACACCTTTGTCAAAAATCAGTTGAGCATATTTGTGTGGGCCTATTTCATGGTTCTCTGTTCTGTTCCACTGATCTTTGTCTATTCCTCTGCCCATACTACACAGTCTTGATTACTGTAGCTAAATAGTCTTCAAATTCTGTTAGACACAATTCCTTGCACTTTATTGTTCTTTCAAAATTGTCTTAGCTTTTTTATGACCTTAATAACCTCTGATAAGAACTCCACTGACACTTGAATTGGTTTTCCCCCATAGGTATGGTATTATTTGTCTCTTGCTACTTTTAAGACTTGTTCATTATCTTGTGTTTTCAGATATTTGACTATAATGTGTACTGACATGAGTTTCTTTGGGTTTATCATGTTTGGGGTTTGCTAGGCTTAACTCTAGGTATTTGTCTTTTGCCAAATTGGGGAGTTCTCAGCCAGTATTTCTTTTCCATTATAGTATATATGTATATACTATAATGGAAAATTTTATATATATATATATATATATATATATATATATATATATATACTATAATGGAAAATAATATATATCATTTTATTTATCCAGGCATTTGTTGAGAGAGACTTGGGTTGTTTCTACCTTTTGGCCATTGTGAATAATACTTACATGAACATTGTCGTACAGTTATTTGTTTGAGTCCCTCCTTTCAATTCTTATGTCAGTATGCTTAGGGCTGGAATTGCTCAGTCATGGGATTTCTGTTTACCTTTAGAACCATTAAACAGTTTTCCACAATGACTTTACTACATTGTCATCATCAGTATACAAGGATTGCAATTTCACCATGTCCTCACCAACACTTTTTTTTTTGTAGCTATCCTGATATGTCTTATGTAGGGATACAACTTTATTCTTTTGCATGAAGAAATCCAGTCATCCCAGCACTTTTTGTTGAAGATGGTACTCTTTCCTCATAAATTGACTTAGTATACAAGTTGAAAATCAATTGGCCATAGATGTATGGATTTATTTCTGGACTTTGATTCCATTGTAGTTGGTTCTCATGCCAATACCACACAGTTTTGATTACTGTAGCTTTGTAGTGAGTTTTAAAATCACTAAGTCAATCTTCCAACATTCTTTTTTCAGAATTGTTTTGGCTATTTCAAGTCTTATATTTCCAAGTGAATTTGTAGGTTGACTTTACCATTTCTGCAAAAAGACTTATAATTTTGATAGGGACTGCACTGAATCTATAGGTATTTTATGATAATATTACCATCTTTAAAAAAAATTAGCAAATCCATAAGCATGGACTGTCTCTCCTTTATTTATGTTTTCTCTTAATTTATTTTCAGGAATTTTTTTTAGTTTTCAATACATGTGTTTCACCTCTTCTGTTATATTTATTCATTAGTATTTTACTACATTGTAATGTAGAGTAAATGGAATTGCTTTCTTAAATTTCTTTTCAGATTTTTGCTAGTGTATAGAAATACATTTTATTTTTATGTGTTGATCTTGTAACCTGTAACTTGCTGACTTCATTTTTTAACTCTAGTATCTTGTGGATTCTTTGGGATTTCCAATATATAAAATCATGTTACAGGAAAACAGAGATAGCTTTACTTCTTCTTTTCTAATATGAAAGCCTTTTATCTCTGTTTCATGTCTAATTGCTGTGTCTAGAACTTTCAGTGCAGTGTTGAATAACAGCAGTGAGAAAGGCCATCTTTGTCTTGTTCCTGTCTTAGGGGGAAGCTTTAAGTCTTTTACCACTGAGAATAATGTTAGCTGTGGGTTTTTATAAATGCCTTTTATCATGTCATGAGAGTTCCCTTATATTCCTAGGTTTTTGAGTGTTTTTACCATGAAAGTATGTTGTGTTTTTTCCATTAACATATTCTGTGTCAATTGAGATGATTATGTGTGTGTGTTTCCTTGCTTGTGTTAATGGGGTATATTGTATTGATTAACTTTCTTCTTTTTTTCCTAATTAAGGTATCATTGATATACAATCTCATGAAGGTTTCACATGAGCAATATTGTGGTTTCAACATTCACCCATATTACCAAGTTATCCCCACCCCACTGCAACTTACTGACCATCAGCATAGTAAGACGCTATAGAGTCATTACTTGTCTTCTCTGTACTATACTGCTTTCCCTGTGACCTGCCTATATTGTGTGTGCTAATTATAATGCCCCTAAATCCCCTTCTCCCTCCCTAACCACCCCCCAGCCCCTTCCATTTGGAAACAGCTAGTCCCTTTGTGGAGTCTGTGAGTCTGCTGCTGTTTTGTTCTTTCAGTTTTGCTTTGTTGTTATACTCCAAAAAATGAGTGAAATCATTTGGTACTTGTCTTTCTCTGCCTGTTTTATTTCACTGAGCATAATACTCTCCAGCCCTATACATGGTTGCAAATGGTAGGGTTTGTTTACTTCTTATGCCTGAATAATATTCCATTGTGTATATGTACCACATTTTCTTTATCCATTCATGTACTGATGGACACTTAGGTTGATTCCCTATCTTGGCTATTGTAAATAGTGCTGCAATAGACATAGGGGTGCAGATGTCTTTTTGAATCTGTGATCTTGTTTTCTTTGGGTAAATTCCTAGGAGTGGGATAACTGGGTCAAATGGTATTTTTATTTTTAGTTTTTGGAGGAACCTCTATATTGCTTTCCACAATGGTTTAGCTAGTTTACATTCCCACCAGTAGTGTAGGAGACTTCCCCTTTCTCTACATCCTTGCCAGCATTTGTTATTCTTAGTCTTTTTGATATTAGTCATCCGAACTGGTGTAAGGTGATATCTCATTGTGGTTTTAATTTGCATTTCCCTGATCATTAGCAACATGGAGCATTTTTCATGTGCCTGTTGGCCATCTGAATTTCTTTGGAGAAGTGTTTGTTCAGATCCTCCACACATGTTTTAATTGGATTATTTGTTTTTTGGGTGTAGAGGCATGTGAGCTCTTTATATATTTTGGAGGTTAACCCTTTGTTAGATAAGTTGTTTACAAATATATTCTTCCATACTGTAGGATGAATTTTTGTTCTGCTGATGGCGTCCATCGCTGTACAGAAGCTTTTTAGTTTGATATAATCCCATTTGTTCATTTTTGCTTTTGTTTTCTTTGCCCAAGGAGATGTGTTCAGGAAAAAGTTGCTCATGTTTATATTTGGGAGATTTTTGCCAATGTTTTATTCCATGAGTTTTATGGTCTCATGATTTACATTCAGGTCTTTGATCCAATTCAAGTTTATTTTTGTGTATGGAGTTAGACAATAATCCAGTTTCATTCTCTTACATGTAGCTGTCCAGTTTTTCCAACAGCATTTGTCAAAGAGGTTTTCATTTCCCCATTATATTTCCATGGCTCCTTCATCGTATATTAATTGGCCATGTATGTGTGGGTTTATATCTAGGCTCTCTATTTTTTTCTGTTGATCTATGGGTCTGTTCTTGTGCCAGTACCAAATTGTCTTGATTACTGTGACTTTGTAGTAGAGCTTGCAGTTAGGGAGTACAATCCCCCCAACTTTATTCTTCCTTCTCAGGATTGCTTTGGCTATTCGGGGTCTTTTGTGGTTCCATAAGAATTTTAGAACTGTTTGTTCTAGTTCATTGAAGAATGCCATTGGTATTTTTATAGGGATTGCATTGAATCTGTAGATTGCTTTAAGCAAGATGGCCATTTTGACAATATTAATTCTTCCTATCCATGAGCATGGGATGAATTTCCATTTATTGGTGTCTTCTTTAATTTCTCTTATGAGTGTCATGTAGTTTTCAGGGTATAGGTCTTTCACTTCCATGGTTAGGTTTATTTCTAGGTATTTTTTTCTTTTTGATGCAATTGTAAATGGAGTTGTTTTCCTGGTTCCTCTTTCTGCTAGTTCATCATTAGCATATAGGAATGCAACAGATTTCGGTGTACTAATTTTGTATCCTGCAAATTTTCTGAATTCAGTTATCAGTTCTAATAGTTTCTGGTGTGTTTTTTTAGGATTTTTTATGTACAATACCATGCAAGCAGTGACAGTTTAATTTCTATCTCACCAATCTGGATGCCTTTTATTTCTTTGTGTTGTCTGATTGCCGTGGCTAGGACCTGCAGTACTAATGTTGAATAAAAGTGGTGAGAGTGGGCATCCTTGTCTTAGTCCTGATATTAGAGGAAAACCTTTCAGCTTTTCACTGTTAAGTATGATGTTGGCTGAGGGTTGTTGTATATGACCTTTATTATGTTGAGGTACTTGCCATCTGTACCCATTTTGTTGAGAGTTTTTATCATGAATGGATGTTGAATTTTGTCAAATGCTTTTTCAGCATCTATGGAGATAATCATGTGAGTTTTGTCCTTTTTGTTGTTGTGGTGTATGATTTTGATGAACTTTTAAATATTGTACCATCCTTGCATCTGTGGAAGAAATCCTGCTTGATCATGATGAATGATCTTTTTGATGTGTTTTTGAATTCGATTTGCTAGTATTTTGTTGAGGATTTTTGTGTCTATGTTCATTAAGGTTGTTGGTCTGTAATTTTCTTTTTCTGTAGTGTCTGCCTGGTTTTGCTATTGGAGTGATGTTGGCCTCATGGAGTGAGTTTGGAAGTATTCCCTCCTCTTCTACTTTTTGGAAAACTTTAAGGAGGATTGGTATTAGGTCTTCACCAAATTGATAAAATTCAACAGTGAAGCCATCTGGACCAGGGATTTTGTTCTGAGGTAGTTTTTTGATTACCAATTCAATTTCATTGCTGCTAATTGGTCTGTTCATATTTTCTATTTCTTCCTGGGTCAGTCTTGGAGGTTTGTATTTTTCTAGGAAGTTGTCCATTTCTTGTAGGTTATGTAGTTTGTTAACAAAATTTTTCATAGTATTCTCTCATAATTCTTTGCATTTCTGTGGTGTTCATAGTTATTTTTCTCATTTCTGATTCTGTTTATGTGTGTAGATTCTTTTTTTCTTAAGTATGACTAGGGGTTTACCTATTTAGTTTATTTTCTCAAAGAATCAGCAGCTGGTTTCAATGATTCTGTTGTATTATTCTTCTCACCTTTATTTATTTCTCCTCTGATCTTTATTATGTCCTTCCTTCTACTGACTTTGGGCTTCATTTGTCCTTCTTTTTCAAGTTTCATTAATTGTAAGGTTAGACTGTTCATTTGGGGTTGTTCTTTCTTGAGGTAAGCCTGTATTGCAATACACTTTCCCCTTAGTACTGTCTTCACTGCATCCCACAGATTTTGGGTTGTTGAGTTGTTTTAATTTATTTCCATATATTGCTTGATCTTTTTTTTTTTATTTGGTCTTTAATCCACTGATTATTTAGGAGCATGTTGTTGAGCCTTGATGTGTTTGTGGGCTTTTTTGTTTTCTTTGCATAATGTGTTTGTAGTTTCATACCTTTGTGGTCTGGGAAACTGATTGGCACAATTTCAATCTTTTGAACTAACTGATGCTCATTTTGTCTCCCAGTATGTGATCTATTCTAGAAAACGTTCCATGCATAGTTGAGAAGAATATGTATCCTTCTGCTTTTGGGTGGAGGCTTCTGTAGATGTCTGTTAGTTCCCTCGGTTCTAATGTGTTCTTCAGTGCCTCTATCTCCTTACTTATTTTCTGTCTGGTTGGTCTGTCTTTTGGAGTGAGTGGTGTGTTGTGGTCTCCTAAAATAAATGCATTGCTTTCTACTTCCCCTTTAATCCTATTAGTATTTATTTCCCATATTTAGGTGCTTCTATATTGGGTGCATAGATATTTATAATGGTTATATCCTCTTGTTGCACTGATCTTTTCATCATTATATAATGTCCTTTTTTGTCTTTTGTTACTTTCTTTGTTTTGAAATATATTTTGTCTGATACAAGTACTGCTATTCCTGCTTCTTTCCCCTATTATTTACATGAAATATCTTTTTCCATCCCTTCACTTTTAGTCCATATATGTCTTTGGGTTTGAAGTGAGTTTCCTGTAGGTAGCATATAGATGGGTCTTGTTTTTTAATCCCTTCTGTTAACTCTGTGTCTTTTGATTGGTGCATTCAGTCCATTTACATTTAGGATAATTATCAATAGATATGTACTTACTGCTATTGCAAGGTTTGGATTCATGTTTACCAAAGGTTCAAGGCAGATTCTTTACTATCTAGTTTACTCACTTATTATGCTATTATAAACACAGTCTGATGATTCTTTTTTCTCTCCTTTCTTTTTCTTCCTCTTCCACTCTTTATATGTTATGTGTCATATTCTGTACTCTTTGTGTATCTCTTGACTGACTTTATGGGTAGCTGATTTAATTTTGCATTTGGCCAGTATTTAGTTGGTCTAGTTCCTTTTCTGTGGTTTTATTTTCTCTGGTGACAGCTAACTTAGTCATAGGTACACTTCCATCTAGAGCAGTCCCTTTAAAAATGCACTGTAGAGATGGTTTGTGGGAGGTAAATTCCCTCAACTTTTGCTTATCTAGGAATTGTTTAATTCCTTCTTCAAATTTAAATGATAATCTTGCTGGGTAAAGTATTCTTAGTTCCAGGCCCTTCTGTTTCATTGCATTGAATGTATCATGTGACTTCCTTTTGGCCTGTAAGGTTTCTTGAGGTAAGCCTGTATTGTAATACACCCCTGATGGACTTTCCTTTATATATGATATTTTTTTCCTCTTTCTGGATGCTTTTAATACTTTCTCCTTGTTCTTAATCTTTGCCATTTTGATTATTAATGTCTTGGTGTTGTCCTCCTTGGGTGCCTTGTATTGTGTGATCTGTCCACTTCCATGGCCTGAGAGACTATTTCCTTCCCCTGATCAGGGGAGTTTTAGGCAATTATTTCCTCAAGGATATTTTCTATCCACTTTTGTCTCTCTTCTTCTGGTAACCCTATAATGAGAATATTATTCCATTTGGATTGGTCACACAGTTCTCTCAATGTTCTTTCATTCCTAGAGATCCTTTTTCTCTCTGTGCCTCAGCTTCTTTGTTTTCCTGTTCTCTAATTTCTATTTCATTTACCATCTTCTGTACCTCATCTAATCTAGTTTTAAATCTCTCCATTGTATGTTTCATTTCAGATACTGTATTTTTCAAAGTTTCTCTTTCTTGAAGTTTTCCCTGAAATCTTGAATATTTTTCTGTAGCTCTGTGAGCATGTTTATGATTTTTATTTTGAAATCTTTATAAAGAAGATTGGTGATATCAGTTTCACCTAAGCCTCTTTCTGGCATCTACTGATTTTTTGTGCAAAATTTTTTTGCTGTTTCAATTTTCTAGTGATTTCTATGGAGTAATAACTCTGTGTAGGCAGTGCCCTCTAGTAATCAGAAGCTCTACTCTCTGGAGCTGCTGAGCACCAGGAGCAATGGTGGAGGTCTCAGGCAAGCAGCACTGGCACCTGCCAGGAGGAAACATCTCTTTCCTGCTTCCCTGCTGCAGTGCCTGCCTCCACTGCCAGGTCCAGTAGGCTGAGAGCACATGGTGCAGCCTCTGCATTAAGCCCCTGTTGCTGCCGTATGTGGGGTCACCCTCTGGCTGGCCTGGCTTAGTGACGGGGTCAGCAAGTGTGCAGACCATTGCCTGCTGGGAGGAAGGAGCAACAGGCTGCATATAGCAGTGGGGGGCCTTAGCATGTGTTGCCAGCCAGTGGGATGGAGCGCCTGAAGTTCCTGAAAGTTCCCATCCTGCTAGGCTGAGTGTGCCGGGACAATTTTGTCCACCTGCCCTTTGTCCTGAGCAGCAAGTTCTCTGTAATCTTTTCCCCTTTACCACCCCTCTTGTTGTTGGGAAGTCTTTCAAAGTGCCAACCTTTCTTTTGTCCCGGACGGCCAGTTTTGCATACTTGTTCTCCACAAGTGGCTGGAATCCCTGTTTCTCTGAGTATTCTGCCTGTCTTTGTTTTCCAACCCCTCTGATCTTGAGAGCACCATGTAATGTGCGTTTGTGCATCCAAAGCAGATCTCCAGGGGCAGGTGTTTAGCAGTCTTGGGCTTCTGCTCCCCCCCTGGTTCATTTCTCTTCCTCCCGCCTATGAGCTGGGGTGGGGGTAGGGCTTGGGTCCCACTGTAGCATGGCTTTTCTACTTTACCTTTTTCTGTGATGCCTTCTCTTTTCCCCAGATGTTGGCAGTCTGTTTTGATATCTTTGGGTTGCTCTTTCAAGATTAGTTGTATTTTCTGTATTTTCGTGTTATATGTCGTTTGGGAGGACGTTTCTGCCTCACTTCTCACACTGTTATCTTTTTTGGTTCCATTTATTTTTTTTAAGTTGAACTACCCTTCAATTCCTGGGGTTCCACTTGGTCATTGTGAATAATCCTTTTATGCTGTTTCTTGCTAGTATTTTGTTGATGATTTTTACATCTGTATTCACAAGGAATATCTGTAACTATTTTCTGTAACACCTTTATCTAGCTTTGGTATCAGAATAATTCTGGCACCACAGAATGACTTAGAAATTGTTATCTCCTCTTCTGTTTTTTAGAAGAGTTGGGAAAGATTAATTTTAATTTTTAAATATTTGGTAAAATTCAACAGTTTTTAACTTTTAACACTTAGCCAGACTTTCACTGTACCTAAGTCTACCTGAGACCAAAGCTTAAAGTCTTCTGAGGTCTTTTCTGAGCATGCATCTTGCCCTAGCATCTGCATGGCTTTCTAAATTCTCCCATAAATATGGGTGCTTTTGAATACTCCAATTTTACAAAGAAACTGTCTCTATCTTTTCATTCTAAATGTTTCTGAGCTTTTCTTTGTTGGAAGTTTATTACTGATTTGATCTATTTTTCTTCTTGAGTTATGTTTCTTCTTGAATAATTTTAGGTAGTTTTAAAAATTTGTTCTTTTTATCTAAGTTGTATAATTTTTTTGGTGTAATTCCTGGTATTTTTTAATACTCTCATTTCTGTAAGCTCGATAGTAATGTAAACAATCTTCTCATTTTTGTTATGTGCTGCTTCTGTTTTTTCTTTGTCAATCTAGCTAAAGGCTTGTCAATTTTTTTTCTTTTTAAATAAACAATTTTGTTTTTGTTGATTATTCTCTTTCTAGTCTCTGTTTCACTTGTCTTCACTCTAATCTTTATTATTTCCTTTTAATAGTTTTCAGTGTAGTGTTTTTTTTCTAGTCCTGCAAAATATAATACTAGATTGTTGATTTGAGATCTTTCTTTTTGAGGCATGCATTTATAGCTATGAATTTCCCTCTGAATTCTACTACCTTTGGTGCATTCCATGTTTGGGTATGTTGTGTTTTCTCATTTTTGTTTTCATTTCTCACCAAGTGTTTTCTCATTTCCCTTTGTGTTTCTCCTTTTTGGCCCATTAGTTGTCTAAAAATGCTTACTTTCCATATATGTGTAATTTTTGTCATGTCCTTCTGTTGATTTCCAGCCTCATTACATTGTGATCAGAGAAGATAGTTTGTATGATTTCAGGCTTTTAAAATTGATTAACGTTATTTTGTGGTCTAACATAGAGCTTCATCTGGACCATGTTCCATGTGTACTTGAGAAGAATGTGTAATCTGTTGTTGTTGGGTAAAGTGTTGTATATGTTTGTTAGATCTAGTTGGTTTATAGTATTCAGGTGCACTACTTCCTTATTGTTCTTCCATCTAGGCATTCTATGCATTATTACAAGTGATGTAATAAAGTCATCAACTACCATTTTACAACTATTTTTCCCTACAATTCTGTTAATGTTTGCTGTATGTATTTTGAAGGTCTGCTGTTTGGTGCATATATGTTTGTAATTGTTTTCGTGATTACTTGATCCTTTTATATAATGTCCCTTCTTTGTCTCTTATAACAGGTTTTTACTTAAAGTTTACTTTTTCTGGTATTAATATAGTCACTCAGCTCTCTTTTGGTTACTATTTCCATGGATTATACTTTGCCATCTTTCCACTTTTAACCAATTTGTGTCTTTAGATACTTTAGTGAGTCTCTTAGGTAGCATATAATTTCCTGTGATTTGTCTTATTTTTGTTTGTTGAAAACTGGATATTTGAATAGTATAATCCTGAAGATCAGATTTTTGCCTTCCCCAGGATTTTTGCTTTTTGTTTGTTTTTGATTGTTGAAGGTTGTAGTATTACATTTCGTCTAGTGACTTTTCCAAACTATTTTTATAGAGATGCGTTTCTTTCATATGTCATCTCTCTAGTCTCTGTTCTTTAGCTTTTGTTCATCCTGTGTTTGATGGAGATTTTTTTGAACACTAGAGGTGAAAAAAAATGAAAAAGAAAAACGAATCTCCTAGTTTTTGCAGAATGGCTCTGTTCGGAAGCCAAAACACTTTTAACACTTAGCCAGACTTTCACTGTACCTAAGTCTACCTGAGACCAAAGCTTAAAGTCTTCTGAGGTCTTTTCTGAGCATGCATCTTGCCCTAGCATCTGCATGGCTTTCTAAATTCTCCCATAAATATGGGTGCTTTTGAATACTCCAATTTTACAAAGAAACTGTCTCTATCTTTTCATTCTAAAATAGGCTATCATATGTGTCAACTGTAGTCTTCCACCTCAAGTGTCAGCAAATTGTTCATCCACTTTGTAAAGTTTTCAAATAATGCCTACTGCTTTTCTGGCCTCAGTGAGTTCCAAATTCGACAAAACTGAGATGAACACCTTGCATCCCTCCTTCTGGGAGCTCCCAAGTCTGGTTAGAACAGACTTACACAATAATTTGCAGGTAAGTTCTGCTCTACTTCCTCTGGAACCAGGGACTAGGATCCCACAAACTGGGGGCAGAGGCTGCTGTCTTCAAGACTACCTCCAAGCCAGAGGCAGGAGGTGGGAATGGAGGTGGGGGAGGGGGAGAGGGGCAGGGCAAGGCCAGTAAAATGCCTCAAAGCTTTCCTACCTATTTTTAAGTTAACTTTTCCCTGATTCTGTGTTTATTTGGTTATTTATAAGCCTTTGACTATTTTATAGAGTTCTGAGAGTATTGGTTCTGAGCATTTCTGCTTGTTTTTTGATATTCAATGGGGAAAGGGGAGCTTGGAGCTGCCTACTTGGTCACTTTGCTTACAGCACTCTTGGAAATTTCTTAAAAGGCAAAAGCACCTTATAGATTAATGTTAGAAAATTTATCTCATACTTTACATTAAATAACTAAGGGAGTAATGAACTATGGCATACTATAGAGCTGTCAAAAAGAATGAGAATCTCACCACAGAATGAACTTCAGGATATATTTTTAAATGAAAAAAGCAAAATGGAAAAAGCAGGGAAGGTTCTATCATGTATCTGGAAAAGAAGGTTGAGGGTATGATGGGTATGATGCTGCTGTGTATGTATGTTTTCTTCTACGAAAATTGAAATATGAGTACAATTTTTAAAAGCTGTAAAGAGGGAAGAAATACATGTGTAGGGAAAATGTAGAAGCTAGAAATAATGACATATACTTATTTTGTATATTTGATGTTAGAACCAGCTTCTTTTAAATAATTATGAAACAAAATCTTATAAATAAAAGGAAACTTTAACAAAGTAAAAGGGGAACTTAGTAAAAAGTGAACTTAAACTATATCCAGTTGGTACACAATCACACAGAAGGAAACTATTTCAAACGGCTTTATTTATGTATTTATGTCTCTATCTCTCCATACACACATACATATTTTAAACAATATTTCCCACCATCTGTGTTCACTGAAAAGGCCTAAAACTTAGAAAAAAAGTACACCAGGTAGCAGTAACATCCTTTATGCTCAGATTGTGATCTTGAAATATGATTTCCTACCAAAAGAAACCATACTTTCATAGAGAAATGGCTAATTTTAGGTATGGGTTTAAATTTATGAGATAAAACTGGAATATCCTGTACTCTCATAGCACAAAATCTATCAAAGACTACTAGGGTCATGTCAGAATGTCCCCACCCAGGCAATGATAGGATAATTTTTGCATAAAGAGATTTATAATGCTCTTTATTCCTTTAAAATAACCGTTACTGCTGACCTATGGCAGATGCTATGGACCAACTCATTATTTTGAAAACTGGTGCACAAGGGGGACAACTGAGCATTTATAATTTCTGTTTTACTGTTTTTAAAATAGAACCTATACTTTATTGATCAATAAATGAGTGGTTGATGAGGATAATTTTAACTAATTTTATAAGACATTTTAACTAACAGTAAAATGAAAAATGATAGAATGAAATTATCACTTTGCAACCCTTGAAGAATTAATAGATCTGGGCAATGGTCACTAACAGTTAATTCATTAAAGGAGGGAAAATTAGACATTACATGCCTCCAAGTGAAAGAAACAATACTAGCAACAAAAGTAGCAAGTTTCTAGATTTATAGAAGAAATATAGGACATTGAGGAACATTTTAAATAGCAATATAAGGTTGCAAACTGCAAAATCAGACTATGAGAAACTTTATAAAACGAATAATAAAAATTCTTCAAAATAAAATATGTTGGTAAGGAAAATGGAGGGAGGAAGAAGTATAAAATACAAGCAATACTTAGACTGATACACACTGAGAAGTGTCTGGTGGTTACCATGGGGGAGTGTGGGTGGGTGGCTGTGGGGAAGTGCGAGGGGGATAAAGCGACACAAAACTCAGTCATAAAATAATCTGGTTGCGGGAATAGTAGTTCAGCCTGGAGAATATAGCCAGTGATTCTGTAACATCTTCCTATGCTGATGGATAGTAACTGCTCTAGTGGGGGTAAGGATTTAATAATATGTGTAACTGTTGAACCAAGGTATTGTATACTTGAAATCAATATAAGATTATATATCAACTATAATTCCATTAAAAAATGCAATTCCTTAAAAAAAATACAAGCAATACTTTAATTGCAAATAGACAAAGAAAATCCATAAGATGATTGGGGAAATGTGGTCACTGATGGATATTTGATAATATTAAGCATGTAGGGCTAATTTTTTAGGTGTGATGATATTGGAGTTAGGTTGTTAAACAGAAAAAGCCCCTATATTTCAGATATTTATAGAGAAAATGATATGATATCAGGGAGTAGGAAGCAAATGAGGTACAGAAAACAGAAGATTGGCCATAGGTCAGGTAATAGGTTGTGTAAACAGGTTTATTTAACTGTTCTCACTACTCATATATGTTTGAAGTATACATAATAAAGTTTTTTGAATGATTGGGAAATAAATTTTCCAACAAAAACTATGGAAAGCCACATACTAAAGTAAATATGTGTATTTTCAGGCAAAAGGAATATGAACTTGGATAAAAGGTAAAGACAAATGAATAAATAATGAGTTAAACATGTATTTGTTAGTAAATATAAATGAATAATATTGTCTAAAATGATACAGTATTAATTTAAAATACCAATATACACAAAATGGTATATAAATTATGAATTTAAGTAAATGAAAGTGCTCTAAGGCAGTATTTCTCATACTTTGAGTATATGAGTCATCTTGTTAAACTGTAGATTTTAAATAAAACGTCTGGGTTGTGGCTGGAGATTTTGCATTTTTAACAAGATTCTAATGACTTTTATGCTGTTGGTCTAAGAACCTACTGAGTAGCAAGATAAAGTCCTTTCAGTATCTTAGAAAAGGTAAAAAAGCTAACTTTAATTAGACCTTGACCCATCAAGTGTGCTTGCTGTCATCTTTATTGTAGCAACAAACGTTAGTAGGAGAAGGTAGAACTACCAAGATAATAATGAGGGAAATGGAGTAATAAAATATAATCAAGCCGAGGAACATAAAAAAAGTGGAACAATATAAAGCCAGTAGTTTGACAGTAAAATAAAACTTAAATATTTCAGTAATTACATTGTCAGTTTGTGGACCAAAGTCTCCAGTTGAAAGACACAATATCGTCAGACAGGTAAAACCCAATTATATGCTGCTTATAAGAGAAATACCTAAAATATAGAATACAGAAATATTGAAAGTAAAGGGACAAGAAAAGATGTTCTATGGGAACACCAATCAAAAGAAATGCTGTGATAAAATCAGCAAAGGCAAACTTTAATAAAAATTTTAAATTACTAGAGAAAAAGAATAATAGTTTGTAAATGTGAAAATTCACTTCCACCAGGATGACTTTGATAAAGTTAGCAAGGGAATCTAACAGTCCAGCCCTCTAGGCTGGGCTGCCTCAAGAAGTAGCAGTAACGTTACCCACCATACTGTGCCTCCAACCACTCTCTCCTGTGCAGGCTCTTATAGTTCTGTGGGTAAATATAAACAAAATATTTATAATGAAGGAATTTTCTCAAAGCAGAGTAGGCTGCATTGGGAGATGGTGATTTCTCACCAAACGCAACCTTGGCTGAGACTACTTCTTATACTCTTGTTGCCTAGCATAGTGCATCACACATCATAGAAGCATAGTTTCTATGTTGAACGAGTTGATGGATGGAAAGAAAAGAGAGCTCCTAAAGCCTTCTCCAATCTTGACATTCTTTGGATCCCCATTTACTATGTGAAGTGTTAAAAAATGATTAAAGAAAACAGTGTAGGTGATATAAACAAACTTAATATTTAATACTTCATGAAGGAGGCAGTCTTCTTTTGGAGAACAGCTACATGGGGGGCGGAAGGCAGGGAGATTTTATAGGATAAAGAATAAAGAACAGAGGAAAAGAAAATATCTGATTGGCTGGTGCTACATTGTCAGTCTTATTTGTGATGATACAGGGAACAAGGAAATAAACATAGAGCCCAGAGTTGGCTTAGTGTATGCGGGTTGTTTCTGGTCAAGCAGCGTTTTTACAGAGTCACAAGTTATCAAAGTTTCTGTTTGCTGAAGTGGCACCCTGCGTGGGAGCAGCGCCATCTTGGGCCTAGAAAGTTATTTCAGTAAGAATCTTCGTCAAGATCTGATCGATGACTTTTTATTTCACATGAGTGCCACACATTTCAAGTTAAGAGATTTGTGAAAGAGATTTCTTAAATTTACAAGGACATTGAGTGTCACATGGCATGTCTGCGTCCCTCTCCCTTCACCCCATCAGGGTGGATCACTCGGGATTCCCGGTCTTCTGAATTTCCCAGCATTCATTGTCCACCTCCAATTACCACCAGCTATTATGCTCTCAGCCTCTAGGTGGCGCTGTTAGAGAAGCTCTGAAAGCCACATTCTGCATTTGCCCACGTAGTCCACACCTAGGCTGGGGAGAGTTCTTTACGCCGGCAAAATCTGGAAGTGCCCTTACTGCCCGGCACATAGAACTCTTATTCTGCCCCCGCAGTCCCCGTGGCCTGTCTTTCGGCAAACTCTGCGGTGCTATGGATTCCTCCATAGGCCTGAAGTGGAGTACGGGCATTTCCCATCCTCTCCTGTTCTATTGGGAAAGTGGTAATTCTTGGTACTGAGCAATTGCGTAACTATCTCCAAAATTGATTTTTAAAAAAAATTAAGGAAATCGATCTCCTATCTTAACTCTTCCAGTCTTTTCTTGCCCTCAATATACGTGAGGATTTCAGGAGTCATCTAGCTATATTTTAGCCACCTACTTTGACATTTTCTGCATGGTACTATGACTTTAGAATGTAGCTTCTGTGGCATGTTGTAGATATAATGCAAACCAAATGAGTAATTTAAAATTTTCTAGTAACCATATATAAAGGTGAAAAATGAAATGAAGTTAATTTTCATAAGATATTTAATACATCCAAAATATTGTCATTTCAACAAGTAAAACCCAATATAATGATTATTAATTAGATATTTCTAATTCTTTTTCCCCATAATAGCTCTTGAAATATCAGGTGTATTTTACACTTACGAGGCCTGTCAATTCAAACTAGGTATGTATTTCAAGTGCTCAGAGTAACCTATGGCTGGTGGCTGCTGTATTGGACGGCACAAAACTATTGCATCATCAGCTCAAATGGAGATAGAGTCCCATTTTACATGTTTACCATCTATTATAAAATAATGGAAGTGAAAACATTTTATAAACTGCAAACTGATTAGTAAATATGAAATTGCGTTGTTACCAAAACCGGGTTTTTAAATGTTGTACCCATGTTATGCCAGCAGAGGGCGCTCGGAGCTGGCAAGACAGCCTAAATCTTGAAGCACTCTAAACTGCATTGGCTGGATATAAAAACCAATACCCTGGCTCAGGTAGGGAAAATTATACTTTTACAAAAACAATACTTTATCTCTAAAAGTATTATATGTTAATTGTGCAAATTTTTTAGAGTACTGTTAAGCAGAATCCAATCAATCAATACGTCACCCATAGTTCCACTGAAACATAAACACAAATGCTCTTTACTACATTCTGTTCCAGGCTCTTTTCTGTACAGGATTTAATTCCATGTAATTGTAGTAACAAGAGTAATGTGGAGTTCAGCGAGATTTGAACACCTTTAAAAGCTGATAGGAAAGATCAACTAAAAGTAAGAGTTTGAAGAACAGGGAAATTGAACTATTATAGAATAAAATAATTGACAGAGAAAGGAGCCAGAGACAGAGTCATATGTATTATATATGCACAGCACAGATATATAAGGGATTTGTCTTATAGATCACATTATAGAATCGTGTAGTATGACGGCAGGGGGAAAGGGGGTGCAGATGATGTAGATTTGGTAGTAGAAAGTAGATGGAGTTTCTCTTTTCTTTCTTTTTTTCTTGCTGTCTTGATTTCCTGCATTCTTTCTTTTTCTTCTGTGTAGTAAAAGGGAATTTCCTGTGCTAAGAACAAGGGGGTAAGGTGGAAGTTTGAGGAGTGAGAAATAAGAAGCGAAGTTCCATTCTACAAAAGAAAAGTGGAATTTAGAAGCTTGTGGGGAATGGTGACAGGTTGGAAAAATGGCCGAAGGCAATGATGCAGGGGACTGACTGGAACTGCTGAGCTTTGCAGTTTGGGAGAGCAGCTGTGTTTGGATTCTGCGCGTTTGTGGTACGGCTTCAGTCTCCATGGCTGCTTGGTGTTCAGCAGCCACACGAGCAGCCCATACGGAGAATCAGGAGACGTAAAGGTTGGAAGTGATTCATTGTTGAGGTTCAGCTGGGCATGGGCAGCAGAGTCAAAAGGGCCAGAAAGAAAGAGGTTGATGTGACTCACTGTGAGATCTTGGGATGAGGGCCAGGAAGTGGAGGAGAAACATTCTTGGAGAAGAGAGAACAGTGCTGCAAGAGATCACGTTGGTCAGAGTGCAGGGCTCAGGAAATGAGGGAGTGAGTGTAAATGGGGGAATGTTTTGGTCAGAAGGAGGATATTTTAGCTTTGCAAAAGGACAGAAACCCAAGCAATAAAGGATTGAAGTGAAGTGCAAAGCAAGGTGACTGTAGTTTGGGGTCAAAGACTTTGAAACCCTAGGTTGTCTAACGTATCATTTATGTAGTTTTGAGTCCCAGAATGTGAGAGGAGGTGCTGTCATGGAGGCTTGCACTAACAGCAGAGAAATCAGATCTAAGAAGGACAAGGATTCCATGATGCTGATCTCCATGGTAATCCTTGCATAACCAGTAATCTGTGTCCGTGTCCAGGCATAGGACTTGGCAATGAAACAAAGCCTGCTCATGCAAAGTGAGAATACTTCCAAGAAAATATATTTGAACTGTTTTCAAGCCATGCACTGTGGGATTTAAAAACCCCATCAGACAGACCTGGGTTAGAAATATGTTTTTGACTTTTGCTAGCTGTGTGGTTTGGACAAGTTACACCTCCATGTCTGAAACTCAGTTTCCCTGTCTATGAAACAGGAGTAATAGTCTAATCTACTTCAGTATTCTATGGGAGATTTTCATAGAAAATATTCAGTAAATGACAGTTCACATCATCAAAACTAAGAAAGAAACCAATAACAATCCAGGAAGGTTTATTTGTAGAAGCCAGAAATACTCACATTGGAGTGATTCTCTGAGTTTATCATATATAATAGCTTCAGTTGTGGGCATAAAAAAGCAGAGAAAGAAACCAGGAGGAGGTCAAGATCATAGGACAGGATTATCAGGTTCTCTAAGACCCAGCTAGAACCTGTAGGATCATCTTCTTAGTTTTTGTTAGACTATTTGGCCTAACTCCTTCTGGGTGTGGGCATTGCTTGCTAAAAATGCTTTCTATGGCTTCTCTTTGATTATTTCCCAGTGTAGGGAAGTACCACTGCTCACAAAAACTATACCATTTTTCTCTTTTATTTTTGCTTTCCTTTTCTTTCCTTTCCCCCCTTTCTTTGCTTTGCTTTGCTTTCCTTTTTCTTGGCAGGTGTAAGAAGAGTTAAGAGCTTTTCCTCTATGTTACATAAATCTGTTTCTCTTTATGTCCAGTCATTTGACCTTCTCATGTCCTCTGGCAGTTATGTTTTCTCTTCTATATGACAGCTCTTCAGACATTTGAAGACCATCTCCCCTGGAGTTTCACTTCTCTGACATAGACATTCCTGAGTCGTCAGTGCCCTTTTATGACACAGCCCAGGGCCTTTGCACTTCTCGTCACCTCTTTCCATTTTTATCTCCCTCTGTCCTTATTGGCACCTCACCTCATGGCATGTTCTGAATCCCACAGAACTAAGTAGGGCCATTGCCATTCTAAGTTTGGACAAAGTTCATGCAATTCAAACCCACACTGATCTTGTGTTAAGCTTTCTGCCGGCTGTCCCATGCACCTCTAGTAGGGGCTTCCCGGAAGTGCAGATGAATTGGCAATGAAGGGCAGGGCTTGCTTTTTTCCAGCTTATGTTTTATTTTGTAGATTTGCCTGCGATCTACCTTTGCTGATTATTTTTTAGATCTTGATCCTAGACAATTGTATTTATGTTTAGCTTTGAAGAACACTAGCTTAGGCTCTGGTGATTGGCAGCCTGGAAATTGTCTTCACAGTGAAGGCCCCTGAGCCTTGCCTCTCCTGGCCTGTGTGGGAAGGCAGGAAGGCAGGAGGGAAGAGGGCAGATACAGCCCCTGACAACATGTGTCTTCCTTAGAGAAGATGAGCTGCTGACAAAGGATGTGCAAGCTCCAGTGTTGGTAGGGAATACTGGCGTGACAACATCTTTCCCATCAGAAGCAAAAATCTTCTTTCTTTTTGAGAAAGGTTATTTTTACTTTTCAAATTATATCCTTTATATACTACTTTCAGTTTAAGTGTTCTTCAGTTTTTCAAGATAGATGTGTTAAGAAGGGTATTTTTAAAAATGTGCTTACTTGGAAAAAAAAAATTTAGCAGTCTGTTGATCTATTAAATTAGAGACCATTAGTCTCCCACTTGTTCAGATTCATTCAATAAGTTGAGTGAACAATAAATATTTTACTTCCTAGGGAATGAAAAAATTGTCCTTCACCTTCTTAGAGTCCCTGACGGGGTCTGAAAATTAAACTGACCAAGATGGATTTAACAGAAAAAAAGCATACAAATTTTATTGAATTCTGTACATAGAAGCCTTCACAAAATAATAAAAACCTGAAGAAATGACTAGAGCAGGAAGCTAGAAGACAGAAGCAGGAAGACAGAGGAGTTTGGGTGAGGAGGATAAAAGGGCACACAAACCTCAGTCATGACATGAGTTGGTCGTGAAACACGGAGAATATAGTCAGTAGTTCGGTAACATCTTTCTGTGTTGACAGATGGTAACTGCACTGGTTGGGGTCAGGATTTAATAATGTGGGTAACTGTTGAATCACTGTGTCATATACTTGAAACCAATATAATACTGTGTATCAACTGTACTTACATTAAAAAATAAGAGGAGTTTGGGCTAAGGGTGGTAAATGGTGAAGAAGTAACTAGGAAAATAAGGGTGAGTTTAACAAGGCTTGTTTTATGCAGATTCCTGGGCCCCAGACCCCCACCTCTGGTGATAGTATCTCCATAGTTCAGGGAGAGTGCTGTTCACATGGGAGTTTTAGGATCTGTTTCAGGGAAGAAGGGCAAGGTGGGAAGGTCAGAGTGCATTTCCTGATTCTGCAGTTTTCTCAAACTCCCTTGGCTATTCTGTGTGCCAAGGGTACACATTCCAGAGTAGGGGATCCCAAAGCCATCCACTTTCTCTGAATCCTCATTTTCCCTTAAGAAATAGTCCTAGAACTAGAATTTGCTGTGTGTTAGGACCAGAGAACTCACCAACGCTAACAGTCTTAGTGCTTGCAGTAACCCCGTGAAGCTGTGAACTCCACCTCACAGAGGGGGAAGCCAGTGGGCGGCAGGGCCAGTGTACCTCAGTGAGCTTGGCTTTTCACCACCACCTGCGATGGCCTCTCTGACTCTTAAGTCAGATTCTCAAACACAGCTAGTGTAGAAGCCTTGCTGTGACCTGGAAGTGCACCTTAACTAGGAAGTGAGGGAGGGAGTAGAGCTCCCGTGCGCCCTGAGGAGGCCCTTCAAGGCTCCGGGCCTCAGGTCATTCCTGCACTGGACTCAGGGGGTGAAGCCTACTGCCAGCTCTCATGATTAAGATTTCAGCCATGTCTATGGACTGCAAAAGGAAAGAATAAAGGACTAATAGGTGAATGAAAAGAAACAACGTTACCTCCTTCACATCTGCCTGTGCAATTTGGAGGGTTCTTCTCTAATGGAAATATGGCGTAGTTCTAGGCACAAAGGAGAACAAATGATAAGAAAGAGAAAAGTCAGTGAGAGCAGGGTAAACAAGGCAGACTCTGAAATCGGTTGCTGTGTTGTGGAGTTGGTGGGGAAACGACCTGCCCACTAACCAAGCAGGATCAGGAGGCATAAAGAAAGCCATCAGCCAGCAGGAAACGGGTTATCCTGGTGAACGCCAGGTCTCCCCTCGCCTGCTCTGCCTGCTCCACTCTTTCTCATTGACGTGTTCAGCACTTTTGGTCTACAGCAATTAAGCTGGTGGAAGCTGATCAGGCCTTTGAATCTGACACCAGGACCAGAGGGAGAAGTGCTCTGCTGGGGGCATCAGGGCTACCAGGAAATGACAGGGGCCTGTCCCTCTGAGCGGGATTTGCCTTTGGCAGGACTAAGTGCTTTCACCCAGAGGCAGCCCTGCTAGTGAGATGAGGGCAGCAGGCACCAAGTTAGCAGACGCAGAGGAATGAGCTGACAAGAGAATCACTCGCATCTGCCAGAGAAGGAGGTCAAAGCACCAGGACTCAGGCAGCCAGCAAAAGGGGACCCTGGGTACTCAGCTGCTGCCGAACACAGCTGGTCCCAAGAGATCGTGAGGAAGAATGAGGGTGTGCACGATCAGAGCTGGCAAGTTAAAGAATCACTGTCTCTTATTTTTTTAAAAATCACTTTTTTCTAGTTTGCCACTTACAGATTACTAAGAAATAATATTTTGTGCAATGTCTATAATTTTGGATTTTGGGTGCTTCAGTTGGACCAGTGTTTTCTTGGGAGCTCTGCCACTACTAATCTGAACACTTCCTTAAGTAAGAGATTTTTCTTTGCCCTCCGTCAGTTTAGAGCCAGATGTTGAAATGAAATGAAAAACTACTTCATTCCAAATTCAGAAAGAGAATATTTTGCTAAAAGCCATGCCTGAGGCAGAAAAGTAGTATATCCATTTCTACAAAGAGAAGGGATATTTTAATCTCCTGAATCATGGTTCTTTGGCTACATACTTTGTTTACACTTTCATTTGGCCTGTGACTTCATAAAGAGAAAGGGTTACTTTCTCACTAAGGTAATTTACTTTTTCATTTTCTTTCATTTTTCTGTCTCAGCAGGAAAACATTTAACATTTTAAAATAAATATGTTTACTGCAATTAAGCCAACAGTACTTTGTTCATTCTGAAGGTTTGGACCTTTGTTATATTTTTAACAAAAACATACCTTATATCCTAGAAAAACAATTCACTCTTCTATTGCAGATGCCCACATTGTAGAAACTGAGGCCCCAAATGATCACTGGATCTGCCCCATGTCACCCAGTTCATTGGTGGCAGACAGGTCTTAGATTCCTTATCCTGACCCTGCCCTTGTCTTCTTTCCAGTGCCGTTCCCCCTCCACTTTCGAATGAAACTCCATTTTCTCATGCTAAGCAGTCTAAGGTTCTACATTCTTCTTACTCAGAATGTGGTCTGAGAACCAGCAGCGTGGATGCCCTCTGGCAGGATGTTAACATGCATAATCTTAGATCCCACGCCACACCCATGGAATCAGAATCTGCATTTCAAATTGGTTCCCCGAAGATTCATGTGCAAACTAAAATGTGTACAACTCTTAAGTTTTCAGGCAAGACTTTCAAATGGAGTGAATGGGCATATTTCATTAGTACAGGCTCTTTAGGCTGATAGGATTGTAAACAATATATCGTGCATATGTTTCATTTCATCTCATAAGGCTGTTGGTCAGTCTCTAAGTTAGCTTTTTACATGAAAGAAGTTTAGCACTATAGGTAATTAAAGAGGTAATTACTTGAAATCAAGTACAAATCTAGGAAGCATCTCAAACATTACACTGATTTTTGAATGAAGGAAAGCCTTTTGGGTCTGACATTCAAGGCCTGTCTTAATTTGATGTATAATAATAGGGGACTGTGACAGTGAAATGACTTAGAAATTAAATAGGAAGGTATGCAACTGGGCTATCTCTGTTCACTGAGAAATAAACACTGCATGTCAGACTCAACTGGGACATCCTTTGCAAACGTAAGTTGAAGGCAGGAGACATTGCTTGTCCTCCTTCTTATTCCTGAATATCCACATGAGTGGTAAGAGAAGTTCTGGAAAGTTTTATTCCTATTGTGGTATGTAGGAGTAGAGGTTATCTTTGCACACTGGATTCCAATCCATCGCTTACTTTATCTCTCCTCCATCCATACAGTGTCTGCCCTCCTCTGCTCCCCTCTGTTTCAGGCATTTATTAAAGCATCTTCTTCAAAACCATTTTCTGTAATGCCCACAGAAATGCCTTTAAAAAATAAAACATCTACCTGAATTCCAGACAGGGAAAGTGACTTGCACAAAATTATATTTTTGTAAACCCAGCATAAGCACTTGTTTCATTATCCAGTAGAAACTGAAGAAGATGTTTACAAATAATAATGGAGGAAGACCTGCATACCAGATAGTAAAACTTACTATAATGCTACTATTATTTTAACAAAGTAAATAGACAAATGTATCAGCAGAGCAGCATAAAGAGTGGAAACAGAATTAAATATAAATGTAAATATATATTTTCTCAGTATCTCAACAAGTTGCATTTCCATTTGGGGGGAAAGGAAAAGGATAGATCATTTAATAAATGGGTATGGGACACCTGACTTCCCTTAGAAATCAAATGGCTATACAATATATGGTGGTACACTGTAGTCTACACGAGAAAACCATATAGATTATGTAACAAATAAAAAATATAATTATAAGAAGAAAATAAAGGAAGAGATAAAGGAAACTCTGCATATAAATCTGAGGAATCCAGGCGTGATAAAGAGGATAAATTTAACCACATACAAATAAAAACTTCTGCACAGCCAAAGGCACTAGAACAAAGTCACAAAACAATCATGTGAGAGAAAACAGTAAAACTCTTATTGATAAAGGGTCGCAATACCTGATGTAAAAGAAATGGAAATGCAGATAGAGAACCTAGTAACAGTCAGGGAAATGCCTGCAGTGCCCACTCTGCCTGACCACTGATGTCGATCTTAGGTTTGGATTCATAAACCATGAGAGAAAGAGTAGGCTTTACTCAGCACCAAGTTTATTTCACTTAAAGCAGAACAAATGAAAGCAACAAATCTTGCCTGACACCAGGAAAGGTCTTTTGTCTATTAAGCACAGCTTGTAATATTGCCAGTTAGTACACCATCAGGACATGTGTGGTCACAGGGACAAAGCGGAGCTCTTGGAAGCCACCAGTCCTGGCTTCTTCACAGTTTTGGTTATTTTACTAATTGTGCCACTGTCTGAGGCAGCATCTTAGCAATATCATTTAACTATTACTTGAAAAATTATCTTGATGATAATATGCAGGTGCTTGGCCAGTACAGAGTTCTCAGGCTCCTTATCATGCAACTTGGGTCTGCTGCAGGTCAAGCTCTAGCTGTTTCTAGTTTCACAAGAAAGATTTAACAAATATATGTGTATATGTAGTAAATATATAAAATAGGGACATGTATGAATAAATATACACCAGAGTGTTGCGGAAAAAGTGAAAGAAGGAAGAAACTTAATTTTACCTTATAAACTATTGTATTTGCCTTTAAACTATTACAGCAAACATGTAATACTTTTTAGTTTTATGAAAAAAAGCAGTTTGTTCATGAGACCTTTGTTAAGGCAGTAACAATATGAACTGGTGCTAAATATGACCGGAAGGAAGTAACCTGTGCAGCTGACTGCACTGTGCCTTAGCAAGAGTCCCAGGTTCTTAGAGGGCATTTGGGGTTTACTAGATGCAGGTCATCAGTATCATTAGGTTATTTCTGTGCTTTGCAATTATTTCCTCTACAGGTTTCCCACTGCAGGGAGAATGAGGTTTTCCAGTAACTGTCGACTTCCTGGACAGCTGGGTCTCTAAACACTTGGATTAGCCCGGGGTTGTTTTGGTAGTAAAAACCTCTAATGCCAGGCTCCTGAGGCTGAGATACTCAGTCACACCGTGTGTCTCTTCATAGGCAGTCTACATTCCCCAAGAATCTTGTTGTGTTCACCTAAAACATGCTCCAGTAGTATTAACTGTCCAAGCCCAGCATAAGTTTACAGAGGTCTCAGAATTAGGGACCTCTGGATGTGGCCAGAATGTGATCTCTAATTCCAAGCGTAAGAGCAGCTCTTGATAGCATCGACCTCGCAGGAGGTGATTTGCAATGCCTTGTTTTGACTGCTACCTCCACACTCAACTGTGATGGATTTTCAACAGGTGTCATCTAGAGCCTCATAGGGCTCCTGGCTAATGACTGCTGGCTTTTGCTTTAAGCTGAGAGGCCAAGTGACAGCCCCTGCTTGCTCCAGAAGATCTATGCGAGTCTTTGGGTTCTTTATCCTGGATTCTAACGCTCCCAGTGGCCGTTAAGGCCACGTTCTCCCTGAGGGCTTTGCCTCATGAGAGGATCAGGGAAAAGACTCCTGGAGGTTACCAGGGCACAGTCAGCTCAAGAGCAACCTGGGAATCTTTACTGGATCTGGAAGTAGTTTAGGTGCTAAGATCTTGCCTCTAGAGGACCATGTACCACTGTGGGATTGGAGAGGGAATTCATAGGGTTCCTGGCTAACCTGGCTTCCACAGAAGAATCTAGGGTGATCATTGGGTATTCTCAGTCCTCCTGTGAACTACAGAAACAGTTCTAGGCTCCCTCAGCATTCACACATTATCTGGAATTCCGTAACTTTGGTGATTTTCAGAGATGGTATGAGGGAATTACAGAAAGATGTCCAGATTTTGGGGCCTTTGCGAACACTTTGGCTAGCCTCTATAGCCCTAAGTCCTGTTAAGGCCAGGAAGGATAGTCTTAGGGTTTGGGGGCTTCAAATGAGAGTGTTTACTATTGAGAAACCCACTGGAATCTTCTTGGAAGAGGCGGAACCAGGGTCTCCTAGGAGCAACCGAGCAGGGAGGTCCCAGTCCAGGAAGAGTATCTGTGTTTCCTGCTCCCACTGTGGAAAGAAGAAACACTTAAATTCAATCCTATGGGACCAGGAGAACAGTTGGAATTGTATGCGTGAGGTTCTTGAAAGTTAGATTTCTGAAGCTAGACATGAACTGGATGCACCTGGGAAGAGAGAGCCCTTGGTAAAATTCTGATGCCTTCCAGACTCCAGGAGAAGAGAGTGAGAAAGTCCCCATGTCTATGGATGAGATTAGTCCAGGAAAGCCTGCCATTCCATTACTGCCCCTGGCTCTCATTCAAGAGCAGCTTTTGCTGATCGGCATGGCTGTCTTTCTTTGGCAAATTTTCACATGTTTTGGCCTATTTAAAAGGGCAACCCTAATACTTAGAAGGTCCGTGGGTATTTGGGTATATTATTTATGGTCTGAAATCTTGTGCATTCACTCTTCAAGGGAGTAATGCAGTATAGATGAAGCCTGAGTTCTGCCTCAACGCATGAGCCATGCTCAGCATTTTTACAGAATAGGTCACTCTGTGCACAGTCTTTTGGCAACCTCTCTGGTTTTTAAACTTCTACGGCCCAAGCATTGCTCAAAATGAAGCAGGTGTCCATGGAATTTTATCTTAGTAGTAACTTCCTTCTGGAATGATTGATTCTCTTCTATTATTAGGGTATATTTAGGCTGAGTTTTCAACATGAGAGTACTGGTTATTACTAGTATTTCAAAATTCTAAAATAATACAGCAAGGAGGTGTTATTTTCATTTTGTTGGAGAATAAATTTAGGCCCTGAAAAATTCAATCAGTTATCCTAGATTACACGATAGACAGTTGAATCTGTTTACAAACTGAAATTTGACCTTAAATGTAATTCTTCCATTGTCCCTGAGGTCTGAAACTGGCATGCATCAGAATTTCCTGGAGGCATTTGTAAAAAGCAGATTTCTGAGTGCTATCCCCCAAATTTATGATTCCTTGGGGCCCAAGAATTTGCTTTTCTAACAAATTCCCCAGTGATAATGGCTGCAGCTTGTCCAGGGACTACATTTTGACAGCCACAGCCCTAGAGTATGTGAGCTTTTGGTAACTCCCATCTAATATAGTTACGTGTTACAAGTTTATATTGCTTTTGAGCTTGGGGAGTGCTATCAACGTCTTTCATATTGTTATACACATACGACTAATCCAAGAATAGTTCTAGATTGTGTTAGTTAGAAATTCCCATTCTTTAGATTTTCTCTTTAAAAAAAAAAGTACTTTAGCTCCATAGACTGTATGTAACTCAGTAATTTTGTTTTATTTCCCTTTAAATACAGGACAAAATCTTGCTTGGGTTTGGGCTGAAATAATTTATCCTTGGATATCTCTGGAACAGGTCTGAAATAAAGTAACCTTTTTTTTTTTCCTTTGAAAAAATGGAATTAACTCTGAGTATACCCTCTCTGGGAATATTCAGGACCGTCTTTACCAGCTTTCTCATGATTCTGACTGTGTAGTCCTGGGCTCCCTGCTCAGCATCTGTGTGATGAGGACTACAGCCCCACTTCTATGAGCATTCATGTTTTTCATTTGTCAAGTTAGAGTGATGCTTCTGTGTGGATCAGAATAGATTGAGATGTGGAAGCATTTGAACATTCTTCTAAAACTATGAAATGGAATTATTGCATTTTTAACAGACGTAAATGAGCAGGGGCAAAAATATTTGCTGGGATAGTCAGCCTCTAGAAACATCAATAAAATGAACTAATCCTTCTGCTGGAATACTCACAGATGAGTACGAAAGCTCAGCTTGTTCTTAATACCTGTGGGCTGAACACATTCCCCTATTCCAGAAGTCTTGAAAGTACTTGGTTGCTTTTCCTAGTCTGTATGTTACTTCAGCTGGTAGCACTCCATGGGATTTCAATCTAACTGTGATTATTGAAATCCTTTTAGAGCAATTCTGTTATGATTCACATATCAAAGGCTTAAGCTGGATGTAGCCATAAAATTCTGTCTGAAGTATACCTTCATAGGTGGCCAATTAGAGTATTTATTTCCTTCGCTCTAAAAGATGTTTAAGTGCCATGCTGTTTTCTGAAACTAAAATATTTAACATTTATACTAGAATTTGCCTTTATCTCCAAGGTTACATTGAAATGATAGTATTCAGTTTTCATTTAATTATTTTAAATGAGAGTGTGAGTAGTTGAAAGAGATGAAAATTTCTGGGGTGCCTTTTGAGAGGAATCAGAAATTGATTGCTAATAGAGAAAGGCCCTGAACTCAGGAACTCATATATTCTGTATCTTTTTTGCAGAAAATACCTAAATTACTCATAAAATTTTTATGAACAAAGCAATTTTTGATGCTGAAAAGCATAAAGTCGAAGCTCTTGAAATGAAGATAAAATTGTTCTCAAACCACCCTCCCTCACCTTTTTTGGCCCAGTTTCTAGTGGGAAGCTCTCTTATGAAATTGCTCTTCTTTCATTTCCTCTTTTCTGAATGATTGATGTATAGGGAATTTTGTATTGCCTTAGGTAACTTCAGAGTTATATCTTTTGCTCACTGGATTAGGCACATATTTGTGTCTGTACTATTTTCTGGTTCCAAAGGGCAGGTCACTGTCATTGACTTTTCAATTTTATTTTTGGATCTTCTCATCATACCCATTCTATGGTCATTATAGGATCTGGTGAAGCACATACAGATAGGCATTCCATTGGAAATCCTTTATAGCATCAGTCAGAATCCTGATGGAAAAAATGGAAACCACATTAGGCATTTAAAATGGAGTAGACTTGATTCATAATATCATTACGCAGTTGTTGAAGAGCTGCAAGAGCAAACAGGCAACCTAGAATAATAGCTATAGGAAGAGCCTGGGGTAAGAGGAAACAGTGAAGGTAAGGTACATAGAGTGTCTGGTTTGGGGAATGTGGAGAGAAGCTGCAAGCTTGACCCAGTGCCATTACTAGAGCAGCTAAAGGAGTAGAAGAAGGCTAGGTTGGAAGGAAGTTTTTTCTCCCCTCAGTCCACTTCCAGTCTTACTCTGAGTGCTTCCTACTAATGGAACTTCACAGTCAGCCAGCTGGCATGGGAGTCTGGGAAGTATAGTTTGCATATTTTGAGCCCCAGCATCTCCGAGTATGGAATGATATTGGAAATATGAGCAAATGGATAACTAATCAGCATACTCACAATAATGTATAATATAGAGTGATTTCTCAGTGCCCTTGTTCCCTATGAATATGCTACCATCACTGCAGTGTCCTGTAAGTAAATACATAATGGTGTTTCATCAAATGACACTTCAATTTACTAATTTTCAACTCTCTAAATTTCAGTTTTTCATTCTGTAATTCATGAATTTCTGTTGTTTCTCTGTATCTTTGGTAGGCACTATTTTAAATTACCATAGTATATTTTATATACAAATATTCACACATAGAGGGTAATTTGGAATACAGGGTTTCACCTGTGCTGATTTTAGAACTCAATCCCATATAAGGTGCAACTGCACAGTATCTAATAATCTAAGACATAATTTTAAACATATTAAAACAATTAAAAAATAACCAAAATATACACAAAATTATTTTCCTCTAAAGCAAGAGAATTTAAGGACATGAAACAGAATTTTTAGAGAAGGACTTTAGAGCTCATCTAATCAATGAAACTTAAGTTTCCAAAGTTATTTCCACACAATAGCAAATTCTTAAAGATTTTAGTGCTGGACTGAGATAGTAATGAAAAGATAAAATAAATTTATTCCTGGCACACATGACTTCATTGACTCAGTTTTCTTAGACTGTATGAATTGGAACTATTTCAACTGGCTCAATGAGTAAAAGACACTCAAAGACAAATGAGAATGGACTAGGTTGGGTGCCTTCCCTTCCTCCCTCCCTTCCTCTCTCTTTCTTTCTGTCTTCTGTCTTTTCAGCTTGTCTATCCTTTAATAATGGTTTCCACTTTTTATTTAGAGAATCAAAAGTTTGGGTACTCTCTTCTGTGAATGAAAGCATATCTTAACAAAGCAAATACAGTTAAAACCCTAAATTGGTATACTTACATAAAATGACTTTGTTGAAAAAAGTACATTACTCTTTTTAATATTATATCTTCAACAACACTGCAGAATTACATAGTGGAAAGAACACTGAACTTGGCGTCCAAAGACATGGGATCAATTTTAGCATCTACCAGTTAGTAAGTATGTGAATTTCCAAATTAATGTAATATTCCCTTAGCCTGATACAACTCTGTATAATTAAAAAATTTTTTAAATTATATGGTTGTTGAGATCAATGAAACATGAAAGCATTTTGTGAACTATAAATTGCATTAAGTTGTACAAATTGTTTTTATTATCATGAATGAATAAGAATCTTAGAATGTGAAATCATATCTAATTTCTCTTGGAAAATGAAACATTTAAGGGAAATAAAGAAGAGTACTTAGGGACCAGGGCCAGGGAACTTTATCTAAAATGCTTAGTGTATTGCTCATATATGATCTCATATTTTTAAGAAAATCAAAAGTGAGACCTAAAATTAATGGGCATCCTATGCATTGAGTAGATATCAGTGAAAGAAACTGCAGTGTGGTAGGAGTGGCAGTAGTTTTACTGTGTGACACACTGTGTCATCCTTTTACCACCTCTTGGCCCAGCTTGTATGTGTCAGATGTGGTTTTGGACATGGAAGGGGAGCCTTTGCTTTTTGGGATACTTCCTTGTGACCTGGTGGTGCTGTTCTCCTCAGAATGGTTAAGCCATGGCTGGCATTATCTAAATATAAGTTTCTACTTTATTAAAGGACCCCGATGGTTTAATGGCACATAGGTATGTCATCTGAGATTCTGCTTGACAGTTTAATGCTGGAAGCAGATGAAGGGTAAACTGCCCCTCTGGTACCCATTACACTCATATAAAAGCATCTCATTGTGAGTGGTTACACAGAGAATCACTGTTCTTTTGCTTTTTGTCTAAGAAGGCTAAATGAGGCTATAAAACTAGAGAGAAGACCATAGAGGCGACAACATTTTAAGTTAAATTTATCATTTTCAATAAAGGAATGAGATATACTTCATTTTTAAAGTTTCAACATCTTGTAACTTTTCCATTTACAAGCTATGTAATTTTATGCAAGATATTTTTCCATGCGTCTCAATGTTATTTATGATAGTCTTTGAAGCCTCAAAGCTGCATTTGATTACTTAAAATGTTTTAAAGAAACAAAATGTAATGTTTCTCTTTAAAAGAATATGGTTTAAAAGAGAATTATAGTCTCAAAAATGTCAATGGAATACCTTTTACTAGCATAAGGAATTTTTCATCAGCATGTTCCAGTTACATGTGCCTAGTTATAATAATAGTCTTTTCCATTCACAGAAACATTTTTAATAATTTTGCCAGTGCTACCTAAAATAATATTTGGTATTTCTACCAAATGAGAAGCTTTTGTGCATGCATGTTTGTGTATGGGCACATATGTAAACTTCTAGATAACGATATTAATGTGTCTACAATCTTTCCTTGTAGAAGGAAAAAGCAATCTATAAATTCTCTATTTAGTTTTGGTCTATACATCTATACAAAGTAAAACATTTCTGCGTTTAAATTAGACCATATGCTTTTATCATATGACTAACCCCAAAGGAGTGTTAGTAAGTAGTGCTTGTATTCACCCACTCAACATTGATGGAGTTCACAGTATGTGCCTGTCACTGAGAAAGACAGTGGGCATGGGAAGAAGACTGGATCCATGCCCTCCAGGAACGTTGCATTTCCCCACCCAGAGAGACACAGGTAAATACACTGATTGTCTTAAAACAGTAAGACAACCTTGCAACTGAGATGAGTTCAACGAGCTATGGGAATACACAGCAGGAGAAATTCCCCAGTCCCTGAGGAGGAAACAAAGCTTCCTGGGTGATGCTCAAGCTCAGTTAGGAAAGGAGGATGTGCAGAGGTGCAGATGTTTGAAAGAACATCTTTTATTCAGGGATTCATTCAGGGCATTCATTTAAACATGACTTAAATGTCAGTATTTGGTATATACATTTCAGTATGATTAAACTGTAGGCTTCAAGGCAAATGTGTAAGAGACATGGCTGCAGAGATTGACAGTGTCAGACATTGAGGACCATGCTCAAGAGTTGATACCTTGTTTTGAAGGTTGTAGTCCCCCCATAAGCTGTTTGAAGCAGTGTTGGAAATGAAAAATTACTCGATCAGGTCTGCATGTTAGAAAGATCATCCTGGTACTATTGTGGTAGAAATATTGATGGAGAATAAACTGCAGGCAGGGGAAAGAGCTGAGCAAGTAATGTAAGTGGCAAAGTTCTGAAGCTTCAGGAACTGTACGGGAATAGCATCTGACAGACTCGAGAGAATTGTTGTGGGTAACTCAACAAGACTTGGTAACCGATTATGTGTGAGGAGTAGGGCAAACAGAAGCATGGTTTCTTGTGTTCTGGATTAGGCAAGGCAGCGGTTTCTTTGATTGAAAAGGGAGGAGCTTTGAAGAGGTGATGAAAAGCATTGAGCAACCGTGTGGAGCCTAAGGTGGTCCTTGCATAAGTAGATAGCAAAGTGCAAAGGGTATGGGGGTGAGGGGTGGGAGGGACAGGTACAGTGAAGAGCCATCCAGTTTGGAAGGATAGAGCTGTGTTTCTTCAGGACAGTGTTAATCAAATCGAGGGAGTGGCTGGGCCACCCAGGGAGATCAAATACAATAAAGGAAAGAAAGAACTGTGAAATCTTTTCAGGGGTCACTGAGAGAAACTGAGTCTGTGTGGGAGGTTGAGAAGTGGCTGCAGATGTGAATGGAAAAATACGTGAGAATTATATGGGGGAATCCTTCCCAGAGACAGTCTCAAGAAAAGTTTGCTCATGCTTCTACATACTTAAGAGAAATGAGATAAGATCAAGGCTGAAGTGTGTTCATTTTATTAGGAATAATAGGGTAATGATTACCCTTGTGAGTAAAAGTTTCCTGGTGAGGTAGGGTAGAACTCAGATAACGGTGGGGTGATGGCCAAGTGGAAGGAGAAAATGTAGGATACTTACAAAGAATTGGTTACAGAGCAAATCAGGGATTAGAGGGTGGCTAGAAGACCACCTCTAAAAATTAGAAAATTTGAACATTTCATTTTAATAATGGAAGAGAGATTTATATTTATGTATGACTAGAAAGGAAGCAGTAGAGAGAGCTGCTGAGGATACAGAAAGAAAGATGTGAGGTTTCTAAGGAAGGGAAGTGAGACGTAAGGGACAGTTTGCAGGATTATGTTTAGATTTGATATAAGATAATGTTTCTTGTGAGACTGGAGAGAGATGATAAGAGTGAATGGGGTTCATTATAGATGGGCAGGGATTGGGTAAAAGCAGGAAATTTAATGATGACCTATACCTTGTGAAGTAAGAGAAGTTTCCTTTGTGATTTAAAAAAAATGATGAAACGTTAATATTTCTGTGGATTTTCAAACTAGTTTATTTTCACAAGAATTCTGATGGTTCCATGAAATAAAAATGGTATACTGAAAATATAAAATGACTGGTCCTATCAAAAAGTGTGTGGGAAAGATACCGATGCAGACTTCCCAGTTGTTTTTAACTGCTGTGATGTCAATGTGTGGTACTTTACCATGGCACATGTTTACATAGAAATATGACAAAAGAGCTAAATAAAGAGTTGAAAATTGTTTATAGGAATTGAAGATGATAGGGGAACCACAAGTCTATGTATTTATGAAGTGAATGTGTAACTGGCAGGACTTATGAGAGCCAGGAAGTTGAAGAATGACTGGAGAGTCCAGGTCTCTCATAACATTGTGCATTATAAACATATTTTTGTTGTTATCTCCAAGATGTGACATGTATAGTGAGGGGATTTTCTAAAGCATAGGCTGACTAAACTGTTAAATGTAAACCTTTAACATTCTAATATACGTCAGTTTTGTAGCCATATTTTCACATTTCTTCATTTTGGACCTGGAATCTCAAAAAATAGAAATAGCCTTTACTTACCCACTGAGATGCCCTGGTGGTGAGGTAGTAATGATGACTGCGTTGAGGAGGCTTCCATCCCAGGATCATATATTTGGATTTTGTTGCTGTTATTATTTTAGGAGTGTAGTAGAAATAGGAGAAAAGGAAATGTTTATTGAAACCAAATAGAAAAAAAAGGAATAGAATTTGTTCATTTACTTATTAGCATGCCAGTTGAATGGAATTAAGACTAATCCAGGGTGAAACTAGTTAACGTAGTAAATGTATATAATGATCTAAGGTATTATGTTAAACCAGTGATGAGACATTACTGTATACTACATGTTTCTGGGTCAGCTTATTGTTTACTATCACCTAGATAAGGAATAATTTTTATAAGCAGAAAAATCTACTCATACAGAGTTCTGCTACCTAGATGTCTTATGGAAGGCTCTACTAAAATCTAGAAGCAGACAAGAATATTCATTCTGAATGACTTACAATAGAAATATACAGCATACTTTTGGCACTAGGATTGCCAGATGATTTCAGTGAAATGTTCTGGCACACTTGATAGAAAATTATTCAGCCCAAAATAAATAATACAGTAAATTTGGTCATTTCTATTGTACTTTATATTGGGCACTAGCTTATATGGCTTTTAGTGCCCATTTTTCTCCCAAAAATCTTATTTTTTGCTTCAACACACATCAAAAGCGTAAGAAATATGTATTGTTCATGTCCTACCATTTAAACATTCAGTTTGTTTTGTTCCTTAGTCCATACACTTCCCTTAAGTCTACACATTCTATTTTTCATACCAGCACCATTTTATACAGTAATGGGACATCAAGTTCTTCATTGAAAAATAATATTTTCATCCATTGAGAACAGGAACATCATGTTCAAGCACGAACTCCTATCTAAAGGAAATTTGAAGGAGCTTTTTTCAATGTGGCATCAGGAAGATTGAAATATTTCATCCAAATAAGGAGGTTACTCACAATTGACAAAATCCAAAACACTCAGGAAACATTAGACTGAACTGTTGAAGGCAGTGTTTCTCCAGATATGGACACTGCTGGTGTACAAATGTATTGCTTCAGAGAAGTTCATCAACAGTGACCTAATCCTGCTGCAATTCAAAAGTGACCTTAAGTTCAGAAGTGACCTTCCATTTATTCTTACCTCTGAAAGATTAAGAAACTCAGGAAGAGAAATTAATATAGATTCCAGATGGGCAAGTCTTTTCATAAGGCTGGTAATTGTTTCATACCTTAGTATCCAGAGGGAGCCGAGCCTTTTGCAAAGGGATTAATATAAAGAGGGAGAACACCTTTGCTGCCCAATCTCTGCTTCAAGTAGTCTTTCTCAAAGTCATTACCTCCAAGTCTCTCTGCCACTTCTTCCCTCATGGGGCTCTTTCCTGTTGAAACAAGATGTAATACTCCCATTAAAAACTGCCCTTTTGTATTTCCTCTAATCTATTTTGTAGACATGATTATGCTTAGAAAATGTCAGGAACCCTTTAATATCCTTCCTAGGTTTGAGCAATTTCCCTCAATGTAACTGTGTGTCCTTATTCTCAACACAGAATCCAGAAATTTGTCCTCCCCACCTTCCTTGCAGCAGGGTCATGGGCATGTGACCCAGGCTCTCCCGACCGGAAACATCCTCACAAAAGAGCAGCAAGAGAAAGCAGTCACCTCCATGGAACCATTTTCATAAAAGCATGGTGGCCAAATATATCTGGCCTTGGGGACAGCATTGTTGGAGGTTCTGGCATGAGAACAGTGTCTCAGACAGCTGCAGTACATGTCCCCATTGGTAGTAACAGTGGAGTCTGCAGAAGCAGTCCCTGGGCTTTGTTTCTGGTTCTCAAATTCAACTCTGAGTCTGTCTCTACCTCAGATATATTTTGAGCCATCTGATGTACAAAGCAGATTCTTTTTTTTTTTTTTCCCAAAGTGGAAGGAACTTTGTGGTTTGAAGTTCTAAATCTGGAGACATGAACTCTATTCTCCTACCCACGCTGCTGCCCCTTTGTCTCCCCAGGATAGGGGAGATCTTATTCCCATTGACTGTTTTCCTCATCTTTATTCATCATAACAACTAGCACCATTTCGCAGGGTTTACAAGTGTATCAACTCTGTAAATAGTTTTGAGTCAAATTAAATTATCTTAAGGCACCTGAGACAGCTCTGTAAGAATTGTTTACTTTCCTCTTATGAATGAGAGGTTTTCCCCTACATTCTTCATAAATAATACTTTAAAAATTTATTTCTTTGAAATTGATGGTGAGCAAAATAAATATCTCTGTATAATGTGAACACAGTTTTTTGAACGGGGCTGGTAGAGAAAACATGGAACAGGAAGATTTACTGGTTTGCAAATGTAACAGGAAATCCATATGCTTTCCAGAACCCAACTCAAAATGAGAAGTTGCAATTTAGATTAGATCCTTCAATTTAAGAGTCTGATTTTGTTTGTCCTTATTGAAGTCCATGTGGTATAATGGATGTACAAAGACTAAATCGGGATGCTTGTGTTCAGTTCCTTCTCCATTCTTTAGTTCTGTGATTTTGGATAAATTATGGCTTTTGGAATTTGCTTTGTTCATTTTCTAAATGAGATTGTTAACATACTGTCTACCTTAGAAGTTTGTTTAGGGGGTAGGAGAATGAAGTTGTTAGCATTATGGCAGTGTTTTATAATTTATAAGAGTATTTGAAGAATTGCTATTCTTTTTTTCCCCCTCTAGAATATTTATTCTTCTATTGATTCTAAGTGCTCTAGAGAATTTGGGGTTAATATAAGGAATATATCATGTTGAATATCTGCTTCCTTAAGTATTATATTCCTTTTTTAAAAATATTATATTGCAAAGAATAATATATATATACCCTACAGTTTGGAGAACATTAAATCTATGTTGTACAATGTAATAATAAAATTTATCTGTTAAGATTTTTGAGCTGCAAGAGATAGATACCAAAAGCTAGCCTAAATAACCACCAAAAAGGAATCTTAGTCTTTCTTTTTGATAGAACTGGGAAGTTCAATGGATGAATTTTCAGGCATAGCTAGATTCAGATACTTAAACACTGTCATTCAGACTCTTTCTGTCAATTCTGATTTCTCTATGTTGGTTTGCGCTTGGATTCTTTCAGTGTGAGAGCAAAGTTGACCACTAAAATCTCCAGACTTATATGCTTTCAGTTTAGTAACCCCAAGAGAAAGGTGAGCCTTTTCTTGATAGTGCCAGTAAGTTCTCTGTGTTTCCACTGGCCTGGGCTGAGTTATGTGCATACACCTAATCCAGTCTCTGTGGTCAGATTGGCCATATCCGCAGCATGCGCCCAATCCTATAGCTAGTGTGGTCAGCAGTCTTTAAACCCCAGGGACTGATGAAGAGTGGGAGAGAGATTCACAAAGAGGGACTATGCAGAGAAAAAGTATGCTCACTTCATACTTTTTGAGTAGCCAGGGCCAATGTCTGAAGAAATAACTGTACAACTGCTTATTCTTGCCTAAATGAAGTCTTCTTTTCTTTAGCTTTTATCTCTGAGTTAGTAATCAATAACAGATGCCATCCCTAATATCTTGAAAACAAATAATTTTGCAACAGTGCCAAGGGTATGAATGAAGTTAAGGTGCCCATGCTATTATCAAGGTGGACAGATGCACAGAGTATTTCTAAGAAGGCTAAAAAGAGAAGAATAATAAAATGGTTATAAGGAGAAAATACTGCAGAATGTGGCCATCTGGGACCTGCTTTGTGAATTTTAATAAAGAGTTCCCTGCACATAGAGTTGTTATGCCTTCATTAGGGATGGTACGGGTGCTGCTACCAAACAGGCCATATATAACCTAGGACACTGCGGGGCAGAAAGGGCTCAGAGCATGTTAACTTTCAGTATGAATCTTCCCTTCTGTAATACATAGTAAAAGTCAAATACAAGATTCTCTAAAATCAAAAGCAGATACAATGAAGTGGGCAAAGACCTGATTTAGAATTGGAACATTTGAGTGCTAATCCCAATTCTACAAAGAACTTGCCATGTGTCCTACGGCAAGTTCCCTTTCCTGTCTTGACCTTCATTTCTTCATCTGTAAATTCAAGGATGAACTTGATAAGAAAGACTGCTTCATGCCTAGTAACTTCATCCTTCTAGAAATTCTATGTTTTGATTCTTTTTTAGAATTGAATTTTTTAGTATAGGTAATACATTTGCATGGATCAAAATGCAAAACAATATCAAAGGAACACTGAAAACTTGATTCCCACCTCTGCCCATTTCTACCATGTTCTGTACTGATGTCTACTTTTATTGATTTCTTTATTGGTCACAAAAGACTACTTATTATTTAGTACTTCATATATTATATGATTCCATTCATATGAAAATCCAGAATGGCTAAATCGATGTCATAAAGTAGATTAGTGGTTACTCAGGGCTAGGGAAGGGGTTGGCAGATTGGAAAATAGAGGGTGATAGCTAACGCATATGAAGTTTTTTTTGAGATGATGAAAATATTTTAAAATCAACTGTGGTGATGGGTGTACATGTCTGTGAATATACTAAAAAGTATTGAATCATGTGCTTTAAATGGTTAAATTGTGTGATATGTGAATTCTATCTCAATAAAGCTGTTAAAAAAGCACACCAAAAGAATGAGCATTTAGCATCTTTTTGGATGTTTGGGACCATTAATATTTCCTCAATGAACTAGTTAATCATACTTATTACAAATTTTCTGTTTTGTTGCCTTTTTTTCTTCTCTTTTTTTCCCTTTTCCTATTGATTCTAGGAGCTCCTTTTTTACCTGGGAGATTAGCCTTATCTGGATATGAGCTGCAAAATTTTTTTTGTTTGTCATGCCTTTAGATTTTGCTTATGTTTTCCCCCAAAGGCAAGAGCCTATAATTGTATGTAGGTGATTTAACCTTTCACTGCTTTTATGGCTTCTAGATTAGAGTCATAGTGTGGGTAAAATTGTAATATTTCCAGAATATCTCACCTGGCTTTAGTACATCTGCATATCAACAGGTGCTCAAGGGTGGAGAGAAATATGGCTTTAGTGTATTTGCATCATTCCTTAGGGCTGGAGACAAGTTCATCTCCATATCAATGGGTAATTACCTGGGCAAGGAGGGCTTATCTGTACCCAAGAGGTGAGGAGAGGGCTGGTTTTGCTTCTGCTGGAGCAGGAAAAAGAGACAGCCCAGGACTGCAGTTTGTGAGCAACAAACGGATTTTAAACTTTATTTCTCCCTTTGACTGACTGTGGTTTTTAGGAGTATTTTGCCCCAGGATTTCCTTTCCCCAGACTTACACATAGAAAGGCCTTTCCCCTTCCAAGGTAATGAAATAATTCTCCTCTGTTAACTCCTGGTTCGTTTATGGTTACATTTCAACTTTTGGTTTTAAATCTTTAATCTATTTTGTGTTTTCCCTCCTAACAAAAGGTATCAAGTATGGTTTCAGGATACTTATTATTCTTTTAGTCATCTAACAAATGGTACCAGAATGCTTCCTTCCAAATTTTTTCTTTTTTCCACAGATTTGAAATGTTATTTTCATTACATACTAAACTTCCTAATTACTTGGCTTTAGTACTTGACTTTCCTCTAATATTGGTCTGCCAGTCCCAAAATGCACCAATATCACACCATTTTAAATATAGAAGCTATATATTTTAATATCTGTCAACAGTGACACCCTTTACTACTCTCTTTTAAGGAGCTCTTTCTGGCTATTCTTGCTCACTTATTTTTATTTATGAATTCTAAAATTAGCTTTCTAGTTCCAACACGCAAACAACAAAAGTAAGATACCATCATCACAAAAACACAAAGAACAAAAGCATATGTGATATAATGAGTCATAGGAAATACACATTCGGTTATTCATATGACCAACTATATATTTCACAGGTTTATTTGGTCTTCATCCACAGTTCCTGAAAACATTGCAGAGTCTTAAAGGTGAAATGAGTGTTTTGTCATGTTAATGAGAGAATTTTGGACCCCACCCAAGGGCTGGGCCTGGAGGCTAAATCAGCCAATGGCCAATAATTTAGTGCATTGTGACTGTGTAATGAAGCTCCCACGAAAAACCCTGAGAAGAGTTTATAGCTCTCTGCTCAGTTGGGTACTGTTACTCTGTTGGAGAGGGAGCTTCTAAGCTGGGGGAACCAGAAAGTGTCCACGTGCCACTGAGCCAGGCCCCAAACTGCACAAAATAAGCTCCTTTATTTGGGACCTTGCCCTATGTAGCTCTTCATTTGGCTGTTGTATTCTTTACAGTTTCCTTTACTAAACTAGTATAAACGTGTTTTCCTGAGTTCTGTGAGCTGCTCCAGCAAATCATAGAACCCAAGGGGGAGTTCGTGGGAACCTCCAGTCTGTAACTGGTAGGTTAAAAGCTGGGGGTTGCGAATGGCATCTGGAGTTGGGGGGTGGAGGACAGTCCTGTAGGACAGAGCCCTTAACCTGGGGAATCTGTTGCTGTCTCTGGGCAGATAGCATCAGAATTGAGTTATCCAACAACCTGCTGGTGTTCAAGAATTGCTTTTTGTTATGTGTGGAAAGACCCCCTCCCACAAACTTACACACCTTGAAATCGGGTCCGGGACCCGAAAAAAGTTATGCTAGTATTACTGCTGTGTATAATATTGTATATATATATATATATATATATATATATATATATATAGGAAAACACACCCATACAGCCTGTTATTTTTAAAATATTCTATTGCATTATAAATAAACTTAAAAATAAACATCCTTCTGATGCTGATACTTCCTATTTAAGAAGGGGTGTCTTTTAATTTGTTAAGTTATTTTGAGATTGTAAGTAGAGTTTCAAGTTTTCCTTGAGTAAGATGTGAAAACTTAAGTTTTTTTCCAAGAATTGTATCTTGTTTATTTTTTTGCTGTTATTCACCCATGTGATCTTTCCTCCATCTAGTCCTTTAGCTATTTTCTGTTTACATGGATTCTTTTGATTTCTGACTTATAGTTTGTTACCCTGCTATATTACTGAATTCTCTTGAGTGTATGAGGGTTTTAGTTACTTGGGTCCAGTAATAGATTCCTGTCACTTTCAGGTAGCAGCTGTGTTAGGGGAGGTCACTGAGAAAGCGAGATCCCTCGTTGACCTTGGAGCCAGGCAGAGACAGTCAGAAGCTCCTCACACCCTCCCTGTCCTTGGAAGGTAAGTTTCACCCACCATCCCTACAGTGGGAGCTGTTTCAAGGACGTAGACTTGAGAGAATGAGGTGTTGTGAGACCATCTGGACTGAATATGTGATTAAACCCTGTTAAGGCCTCTACATAAAACTTTAAATTCTGGCAGGTGGGCACAGAGATCTGGTGCTGAAGACAAGCCTCATATGTAAGTCTCCTTGCGTATTAAATGGCCGCCTACCAATCTGGAGTGGCCCGCCTCATTCTTCCATGTCTCCTTCCCCTCTTTGCTCAGGAGCCAATTTGCAAAGCAGCCTATGTCCTCATTTCCAATTTTGAGACTTATAATTTATTTTTCTTGATTGTTTTGTTTAGTATAATGTTAAGTGAAAATGGCTTTACTGGGAATGTTTGCTTTACCCTTAGTTTAATGCAAATTCCCTTCATGTGTCACTTTTAAGCATGATGCTGACTTTTGTGCTGAATTACATATATATATATATATATATATATATATATCCTTCATGATTATGGTTATGTTATGTTACGTGAGTATCTACTAGCTCATTTTTTTAAGTGTTGTTCAAATGTTTAACAGTATATCATCAAATGATATTTCTCTTTAGATCCATCAATATAATCACTGATAAGCATCCTTACACTTCTGAAATAAACCTTATTTGATAATGATGTGTTATATTTTTTAACATATGAGTAATTTAAAGACCCATTTTGTTTGTTTTTTGTTGCTATTGTCTAAAATTATTATATTGAAATTAGAAATGTGTTCTGTATTAATTTCCACTTTGGGGAATTGAGATCTTCTATATGTCTTACTAGTTTCCTTGAATATAACCTGAGAAATTAAGTATAAAGTTCATATTTTATTTTCTAGGCACAGAATTTAATGTGCATCAATCAGATACTTTTTGATTATGTTGTTTAGATCTTCAATATTGATCTGCCTTGGATTAAACGAAGTAAATTAAATTCTCCTACCTTTAGTGTGTTTTGATCCACTTCTGTACTATCTGAAGTTTTCTCTTTATGAAGGCTACTTTAAATAGGATTTGGCATACGGAGAGTCAAAACTGTATTCACACTGATTTTTACTCTGTCCTTTGACTAGTTTCCTACTCTTTGACATAAAGTCACCTTTGTCTGGTATGTAGATTATGACCTATATTTTTCTGCTCTATGTTTGTTTAAATATATCTTTGCCCATCCTTTATTTCAAACTTTTCTGAATCACTTTCTTTTGGTCTGACATATGTGCATGTGCTCACATACTACTTTGTGCTTCAGTGTGAAATCTTTGATTTGTCTTTTAATCAGTGAATAAGCTTATTTACAATTATTACATATATTATAGATATATTTGGTTTTAGTTCAGCACTAATTTTATATTATATATTCTGTTAATTATTTTAGGTCTTCTGAATTCTTTGCTGTGTTTCTTTTTTTGTAATTTTTGGATATTTTAGATTGTTATTATTTTTCTTATAATTACCTTTATAACTGTTCCTTGTATAAGATTCACAGTTCTCTAAGCCTCTGCAAAGTACCTATTAGAGTTTGTATTTTCTTCCTCCTTCACCCAAGTTTAGTCAATACTGCTCACCTTACAATTTACCTTTGTATTGGGAAAGATGTCTATTCTCCTACTGCCTTTCTCCTCACTGTAGCTGTGACCTGTGTGTCCCATTTATCACTGGAGAGGCTATCTTCTAGCTTTGTTCAACTTCTATTTTCTTTCCCACCTTCCTCCTCTCAAGTTATATATTTTCTGTATCATCAGCTTTCATAATTATATTCTATCCTTCCACCTACTCCTAATACTTAAAAAAATGATTTGTTCTGCCATTAGACATTTTCCATTTTCACTACTGCTCCTTTTACATTTCTCTAGGCATCTCTTGGACACCTTACATTTTTCCTGCACTTACTTTTTTGTTGTTACTCTTTTTCTCCCAGAAAGACTCTTGGGGTCAGCTTTAGTCTGTCTCCTTTATATTTGAAACTCAGCTTGGTTTGATGGAAGTTCCTTGGATCACATTTTGTTTCCTTAAATAAGAGGTGTTTTTCATCATCCTCCACTGCTGAACATTGCTGTGGAGCGCTCTGAGACCAACAGGACTTTTGCACTTTGTTAGAACCTGCAGTTTTTGCCTCACTGCCTAAATGATGCTTTGTTTAAAATCAAATAACTTCTTTAGGTAATTGCTCAGTGTTAACAGGTCTGAGTCACTTTTCCCTGATACATGATTTACTTTTTTAATATGTACACTAAAGGCTTTTTTTATGCCAGTAAAACTTCCTTCAGTTGTATTTTTGAATGTTGGTTCTGTCTCTTTCAGTTTTTTCTCCAGACTGGATTATGTTTACACTTGGCTGGCTTTGCTGGTCTTCTCTATCTGTCATTTCCACTCCATTTCATCTAATTCTTTATTTCATTTTCATCCCATTCCATACTTACTGTTTTTCCACCAATTACGTGAGTTGCATTTCTTCATTCAATTTGTGTATTTCTAGTCTCACTTTTCCTTACTGTATTTTCCTAAAATTTCCATTCTTCCCTGTGCTGCTTCTTTTTTGGCAGTTTATATTTCACTTCCTACTCTTATCTTGTCTCTTTCCTTAATTCTTGTATTTCCATTTTGTGATCTTCCTTTGTACCCATGATTCCTTTATTAAAGTTGCAAATATAATGATAGACCTTTTGGTTATAATTTTTGTATATGTGACAATATACTTTCTGTGTATCTTTTTTTTTTCTGACAGTAAGTTTTGTTTCTCTCTTTCACCTTTTTTTTCTTATAGTACCTTTTTTCAAAGTCAGATTCTCTTCTTATAACATATGGTTGAATGAGTTGAATTTTCCTGGCAAAGTTCTTTGCAAGGGTTTGGGAAGGGGGAGAGAAGACAAGGAATATCGTACGTAGCCTTCCAGGATTTGTCTCTCAAATCGCTATCCTTTGATAGCACCTTTGATAACACCAACTGTTTTCTTCAAATAGGGCCCCAGTGTGGGTTTTGTTCTGAGAATATACCTCCTCCACTTTCAACCAAACTGGGCCTAGAAGGGTTTCTTCCTGTTTTGGGCTCCCAGGTCCTTCATTCATTGGCTGATGCACCTAAGGGACACAGTTCTTGTCCAAGGGACAAGGCTGGTCCTCTTACTATCTTAGTTGTTTTTATGGATACTTCTGGATTTATAGAGGCTGAACTCTGTCACTTGTTGATATTTTCCCCTATTTTATCATTCCATCTTATGGATGGAAAGATATGCTGATTCAGTCTGATCTTACTCTATTTCATCTCTTTCCTGCTCTAAATACTCACCTCTCTAAATTTTCTTTCTCATGGACTCCTGACCTATAGGAAATGCATTTTTTTTCTGGCTCTTCATGCTACTCTTCAGCTTCCTACCTTTTTTCCTTCCTTCCTTCCTTTCTTCTCTTTTCCTTAATACAGGTTCAGGATGAAAAGGGAGGGATATTCAGATTAAAGCTAGCTCCATGTTTGTAATTTGATGTCCAATGATTCAATTTAAACAGCAGATTAAATTTTGAAGTTTTAAATGTCTTTTCACTCTTCAGCACATGTAAATACGGCCTTTGCATCAACTGTAGAGATTTATTACTGTATTTAGTGAGGCCTCATGAGCCTGCAGCGGGGGCAGCCTCACGGGGCCAGGCACTCCGAAGGTGCTGGCACTTAAGGTTTAATGCTCTGAGTTTGGTTCCTGTATTGAATTCTTAACAATTTGACATGTGAACTGATTTTTGTAAGCTAAGTCTAATGGGACAGGGGAGCCTATTCAGTGGAATTGGGGCTTGGGCTCAGGCACTGTCCTGCCTCCTGCCACTTCCCACTTTCCTGGGACAGGTTCTTGGCTGCTTCCTTCTGTCCTATGACAAACTGCCGCCCTTTGCCCAGGGAGATGACTAGGTTGCTTGTAGGGCCACATTCCCCCATTGTTCTCCGCCTATAGAGCACTGGCCAGGCAATTTGGCAAGAAAATCTCACCCACTCCAATCTAAGTACTAAACTCATTTCAGTGAGAAGTTTCAAGTCCTTTGAGAGTCACCCATTTACCACGGGTTGGGTAAAGACCATGGAAGAGGAGACTGAGAGGGCTGGCACTTGATCTAGCTTTTAAAGGATGGCTAAGATTTTGACATGCAGAGAAGTAAGGTGTGAGAACCAGAAAAGAGTGTGCATGAAGCAGCAGGGATAAAACATTCAAGGTGTGTTCAGTTACACTGTGTAAAACTACTAGGAAGCAAGTGGAGATGGTACTTTTAGCTGGACCAACTGAACTTTCACTGCAGGTATCATGAAGTATCATCCTCTGAAAAAGAGTAACAGTACATTACTAACAGTCCTAAGCAAAACATAAGGAGATTTTTTGAGTGATTTTCAGGAATATGAGGTGAAAAGGATACTCTCTTCAGGGGACTGCATTTCCTATAGATGTTGGAGACTCAGAATTAATAAAATTCAGTTACTAATCTAATGGGACTTTGGTTTTATTATGAGCCTGGTAAAAGAATGGGACAATTGGTAGCATTTTAATTTAATAATCAATATCCATTCATATAACACCAAATAATATTATTAGTTTTTATGTGCCAGGTTCTTTGGGAAATACTGTAATGACTTCACATTGCCCTTACAGCACTTTTATCAAAAAGGGTATGTGGATGAACATCAATAGCAAACATGTAAGTACCTTCTAGGATGTGGAGAAAAGGTTATGGAATTCCAGAGAATTCAAGCTTTCAAGAACATCATAGCAGTTTTTATCCAGTCATTAGCATTTCAAATGGACTTTGAAGGATGGAGTAGATTTCACTGTGCACCCATTAAGGGAAGTGATCCATAAGTGGAGAAACAGTGTGAGCAGAAGCACGAAAATACAAAGCAATACAGTGCACGAAAATATGGAGCAATACAGTGAATAATGAGAAATTCAGTTTGATTGGGGTAGCAGCAGAGATTAGGAAGGGTTCTATATGGCTAGAGATATGTCAGGGGAAATGTCTTTACAAAGAATGTTCATCACAGAAATTCTTTCAAGTGATGCCAGATTTATAACCATAAAGAATGGTAGAAGGGCAGAACAATGAAGAGCCCCACATAATGAAGCTGCTTCAGAATGGCTGTGTGCTTACTTTCCTCTGGAGAGGAAATATCCACTACATTTCTCAGATGACACCAGTGTGACACTGCTCCAAAAGATAAAGGAAAGGCACTGAATCTGACTGTAATTGCATCGCCACTTTCCTTTTATTTCAATGGTCACACTTCAGGTGTTGATAGGGACTAGAGGATGGCTGGCCCAAACGCTGAAACAATTCATGTTCTTGTCCAGAAAGAAAATTCCATATCTGTTCCTGAGAGATAACATATCCATTTGAGTAAGGAATAAGAAATAGCCAATCGATACAAACAAATTGGATTACAGCCATAACTCCTAAGTTTAATACATGGTTAGAAAAAAAAATTTAGGCAAATAGAGGCAATAGTTTATTATTATGTTGCAACTTTATGAATTAATGAGACAAATATCTTGTATTTGGGCAGTGTTTTATGATTTTCAAAGTGAGTTCACATCCATATCCTCAGTTAAATTCTTGTGGCTTCTTAAATTATCAGGGCAGGGAGTTTTAGTGCTACATTTCAGATGAGGAAATAGGATGAGATATTAAATGACTCTCTGAAGAATCAAAGGCTTTTCGAAGAGACCAAAGAAAATAGTCTTATGTTTCCTGTTACAGACACAGAAACAAAGACCTGTGGAGGTGGTTGACTCGCCCCAAGACTTGGCGCTAGTAATTGATGAAATTGGGACTCACTCCCTGCATTCTGACTCTTTGAACAGGAACTTCCCTGCACACCTACTGCTTCTGAAGATTAAGTAAGAGCTTTTTTGATCATTGCCTCCATATGACTCAGCAAATAACCAAATTTTATTTCACAAGAATGTAGTCAATTCTATTAAGCTTTCTGTAGCCAGTGTGTATCAGCACGTTTTGTTCCATTCTGCACTCTCCTAAATGAATAAGTTCTTCACCTGCAAAGGAGTGACATTTAAAGTAAAGCCAAATAATTTTCTGTTTTTGAAAATGTCAAAGATGATCAGGGATCACTTCCAGGCTTGGGGATATGGTAGCAATTTTTTCTTGAGTGACTGCAGTTTAAACACATATGGGTCGATATAATCTCTAGCCCTCTTTTGGTGAGCTGTACTTTTGAGATTCACTTAATCCCTTGCTATCTTAGAATCAGTATCATGAACTAGATGGGCCATCCAGACTTTAGTGTTTATGGTTATATTAAAAACATCATTGCAGGCTACAAATCAGTGGTGTACCCAAATGCTTTCTAACTGCTGGGGGAATTATTTCCTAGGATGAAAGAAACAAGGGAAAAGAACAGTTTGGTAATTCTTTGTAAGCTTTAGATGGTCCAGATAATTTTGAAAATTCTTCCAACAGGGGAAAATAGCATTCAGTTACAGACTTAAAGAAAATGGTTTATGACTAATTATTTATGACACACAAAGTGTCCTATTTCCTAATAGTCATCACACATGGATTATACTTTGGATATAGAAAAAATAATTCCATCTGATGGGCAATTGCATGCAAGCTTTTTGTGTAATCTTAGGGGAAAAAATACTTTATGGTGATTCAGTTTACCATTTATTTATGGTGTACTTATAATTTCTGCTTTCAATAAATGTTTTTTCAGGGCATCCTAGAATATTAACATACAAATATTTTACAGCCACTGCTTGGTTAACAATTTGCCTTATGATTTTGGAAGGCTGCAAAGCTTTCTTTTTAATGCTTTTTATTAACATGAGCACAACTGCTTTGAGAGGCTACTCTGGTACATGCCAGTCCTCTAAGTGACAAGGCAATTCCTAAGCAGGAATTGGGCAGTGCAGGACAAAAAGTCAGTCACCAGAAAATGGCTGAAGGCAGCACCCTTTCCTCATGTGTGACGTTTCCGTATTTTCCCATCATGCTTGGGTTGTGTTTCTACTTACCTGAATTACAAAATTTTCTTTTGTGGAGATCATGGGATTTTACCTTCATTTCATGAAAACATAATTTTAAATAATTGAGAAATTTTAGCACTTAGAAATCACAACAGGCCTTCATTGGACCTGGTTTGGGGTTCTGGCCAGTAGTGTGGCTTAAGGAGGCAGAGGACTGTGGTGGCAGAGAAGTCAGAGTCAGATAAGAATTTGTTTCCCTGATATTTAGGACGCCTCAAGGTGGCAGTGGGTTATAGAACTGTTAGATTTCATTCTATAGAGTAATCTATTTTCAGAAACTCTTTCATCTGGATGCTTCTCCCTTCTGAAACACCAGGGACTCAGACAAGCCTTATCCTTGTCGGTGGGGCTGCGATGGTAAGTAAGTACAATCCTCACTCCCCTCATCAACCCATTTAGCTGGCTTTGGCCTGTCTTGGGCTGAAGGTATCTTTAACATTTTGCCTTTTCTCAGAGGCACTGAAGTAAGGATATCCTTTATGGTCCTAACACAGGAATGCATAACCTTTCTGTCCAGAATGTCTTAGGCAGGATTCTTTCATGAGGTGACAGTTCAAACCCCCTTTTTCAGCCCCAAAGTGAATCTAGGTAATTTAGATTTATTAATAAACCTTTTCTTATTTCTGAGAAATTTTGAAGAAATTCATTTTTGTTATTTTAAATCATTATTTGACTTTTTTCCATTTGCATAATTTTGATCAAATATCTGTACCTCTCTGAGTTTTATAGAGTTACTAAAATGAATATTCTGTTTCTAGTATGGAGTTGTGGTATGAAGAACAGATAGAATTAAATGGGGAGATTAGGACATAGTGAATCAAGATCTAAGCTTTCTGTTTATTATATTTGGGGGTTAGGACAAAACTTTTGTCCTTTCTGATTATCCCTTTCCTTATATGCACATGAAGAGGATATTCCCAATCATCTCTAGAACACATCTCAGCTCCACTCTATTTTAACTCTCATGTGAGTATCTGTGCTAGGCAGAATAATGGTGCCCCAAAGGTACCCACATCTTAATCCCTGGAACCTGTGAATATGTACTTTATATGGCAAAGTAACTTTACAGATGTGATTAAAGACTTTGAGATGGAGATATTATCCAGACAGAGTCAATTTAATCACATGGGTCTTTAAAACATCTTTTCCAGCTGAGTCAGAGTGAGAAGGTGTGCTAAGGAAGAAAGGCACAGACAAGGGAATGTATCCTCCCCCAGAGCCTCCACAAAGGAATTCACCTCTGCTGACACCTTGATTTAGCTCAGGGAGACTTGGGTTAGACTTCTAATCTACAGATCTGTAAACCAGTAAATTCGTGTTGTTTTATGCCACCAATTTTTCAGTAATTTGATAATGTCTCTATAGAAAATTAATGCAGCATACATATCTCTCATTCCGTTAACATGTATTTATCTCCAATATGTACTAGTTGTTGTAGAGGACACAATGAAGGATCAGACATGAATTTTCTCCCCAAGTATCTTATAATTAGGCAGAAGAGATGTATCTATGCAAAACTGTTATTCAATGGGGAAAAAAATCCAAGTATGGAAAGACAGCAAATAGGAGCTTATTGGAATTCAGAGAAAGGGGGAGTGATTCCTGTCTGGGGGAGGGCAGAAGAAGAGATGATCAGGAAAACTTTCCCCAAACCCTTTCTTTTAGAACTCAACCATTGAGAATATGTAAAATTTGAACATGCAAAGATGGAGTTATATTTTAAGCCATAGGAACATCACATGCAAAGGTTCTGAGGCCAAAAATCATGGCCTGATATAAGAAATGGTGAATAAGAATCATTTGGCTTAGTTTGAGCATGAGAAATTTGAATGTTAAGCAGCCATTTTACATTATAATGACTGTGAGGCAGAATGAGAAATGTTTCTTATTATGTAAGGTAAAAAAGCCAAATGTAAAATTATATCTGAGCTGTAACTTCAGCTTTGTAAATTATTCTTCACATGAACAAAGGTTGGAAAAAAATACCAAGCACAAAGAAATTGTAAATAGGTGATATTAGGGCAGAACCATTCCAGTTAGTTCTTTTTCATTTTTGATTATTATGATGTGAGCAATAGTTGGAAATGCATGAAAGTAGTTTGTGGATGGTTATATTGTGCAAATATGAAGGTTTAAGGTGCATATACATAGCTTACAAATACAAATAGCTTATACATTAACCTTGTGGTCATTGTGCATGCTTTAATTTCTAGGAACCCTGCAAAACAAAGACACAGTCATCAGTTCTCTTTTCCTTTCTCATAATTATTTGCATTTGAAAGGAGTCATAAAACATAGATTCAAGGTGCCCCTGCCCACAGCAAAAGGTTCATCTAATAGGGACCCATCTGATAGGAAGGACTGATATTTCAGCAGGACATTGTGATGACAAAGCTTAGCTATCTACAGGAAAAGTAAAATATGGAGTATTATTTAAATTTAAGTGATGACATGCAAAGATTAAATAACATTTCATAGAAGCCAACTTATGCTTAAGGGACTCACTTATTAGGCAGTCTTGTGATTTAAGTAAAATATATCCACCTATCTGAAAAGCAATTTATTGCCTACCTTACTGTCTTGATGACCTCAGCATTCTCTTGAGGTAACTAGAAGCAAAATTGGTTTCAACAACATTCATAAGCCTGACCACTTCAGTCTTACTGCTAAGATGAACTGGATTTCTTTGACACAAAAAAGATGTCAATTGGCATGACTTATAAAACTGCATGCTCATTTGCTGCTTTTTCTGAATTAGTTTTTTCTGATCATCAAAATGCGTATGTGTGTATTGCTATCTTCTGCAATGCATTGACTTCACAGATGCTGTAAACAGTAAGTAGAATGACTTACTTGAGTGAATCAGTAAATCTCATGTCAGACTTAGAAGGGCAACTAGGAAGCATTTATCAAACCACCTCACTTTATAGAGTGGGAAACTATAAAGGACCAGAAAGGACAATACTTTCATGAAATTTCATAGGAAAAGTTAGTGGTGACATAAGAATCTTCCTATTACCCATTTAGTACTATTTCTAAATTACATACCATGTTGTTGCTGGAAGACCTGATTGGGTTACTGGAGAACAATTGTAAGCATGTCTTAGAATGTTGAAATGGAAAACTAAGTTTGATTTTGAGGAGAAAAAAGAAATCAGGCTTATCCGGCTGTTGATGAGTAGTAGTTAGCATGTTGCTTGCTGCTGGAAGCAGGGAGCACTACTGAAGAGTGATATTAGGCCGATAACCCTCTGAGCATATGTGGCATCTTTGTTTTTCCTGTTGTTCCTGGAACTAATCAGGGCACATGACAGTTACTCACTAACATCTACTGAAATGATGCTCTTCTAAAACGACAATAAAAGGAACAATTCACAATTAATACTAAAGTATCTATTGACTTTCTAAGATCAGGGCCCAAAGCCTGCACTCCTTGTCCTCCAAAACACTGAAATTAGTTGGAAGGAGAATAGAATTTGCAAAACAGTAACAAACACTAGTGAAACGAATCCAATTAATAGCAAGCTTCTGTGTCACAGTGGCTAAGAAAAGGAGTCCGAGACAGGAATGATACTAGCAACCAAAGAGACAACATGCGAGTTGAACTGGGCCTTAAACAGCAGGGAGGCCCTGGGGAAGAGTTGATCAGAGAAGATAAGGAATTGTTTGGATTTATTTTGCCATTTTTGTCTGGGTTTCTTTTTACGTTGTTGACTCTTTTTTCATCTGCTCCACGCGCACATATAACTTTCTGGCTCTGGGAATGTTGGTGTTAACAGAATCTCCTCTCTAGAGTTCCAGTCAAGTCCCATATTTCTTTAGTTTGAGTTAGGTAACTGTCACTTATAATACTGACTTTAGCAACTACCTACTTTTTTTTTTTTTACTTTAAACATGTTTCTGAGAGATTTCCACTATCATGTAAGATTTAACAACTTCCTAAAAGGTGATTTCCAAATCTGTTCTTTGAGTACATACTTTATTTCTACACTGTGAACCTATGATTCTTGCCAGGGAGCAGTTCTGCCCCCAAGGGAATATCTGGTAATGTCTGGGGACATTTTTGATGGCAGTAGAGGAGGGATGCTATTGGCACCTACTGGTTGAGGTTAAGCATATACTGCAAAGCATCCCTCAAGACACAGGACACATCCCTGTTTCCCCATGAAGAATGACCACCATTCAAGCTGTGAACAGTGAGGAATCTGCTCTAGGAACTTTGCTGCAGCTGTAATGGATCTTGGAGATCATTAATTCAGCCAACACATTTTGCAGTTAAGAAGTCTGAATCTTGAGAAACATGAAATAGCTATCCTAGAGTCACATGACAAATTTAGAGTAGGGTCAAAACAAATGTACATCACGAGATTCCCATTTCTGTGCTGCTTTACCCTCAGAAAAAGTCAGAACGGGCAGTAGTGTCCTGGAGCAGGCTCATACTGGCTTGTGAGAGTCAGTCGTTAGATATTCAGGAACAAGTTCCTCTCATCAATCATAATGACTCCGTGCAAGCATCAAACATCAATACTCTTAGGAAAAAATAATAAATAATAAAATTAAAATGCTGTAAATGAGTTTCCTTTTTCTATTGGTTTTGTTTATTACAGATTAAATTCTGAGTAGGCATCTACTTCTGTGAAGCAACTATAAATTGGGTTGAAACAGTTCATCTCATTTTTGCCAGTTGGTTTGTTCCTTCATCAGTTATGATTTCTCTATGAACTAAAGCACGCCTGTATCATTAACTTTTATGTCATTAATCTCTTTCTAAGCATGGATAATTTTTTCTTGATTTGATCTCTCTGGAATGTTGGCAATGTAACATGAGTTTGATGATGTCACATCTGAGAGATTTCATAAAGTGGCAATCAGCATAGGAAGAAGAGAATGTGCTTTTTATGCTGTTTTATCTAAATAGACATATGCTTCTATTCTTTTATGCCATAAATAATTTGCTGGCATCTGTGACATACAGATATTACCCTCTGTGTCTGTTGGCATGCAGTGTAACTAAGCCAAAGGAATAAGTCAGCTATACATTACCTCTTTCTGGCCAAATGCAAATTTTCTATTTAAAAGGCAAATTTTTCAATACCAAAAAATAAATGAGATGGCATTAAATTTCATTTGGTTCCTTCTATTTTAAGGTAGGAAATAATATGTCAAATGAGGCTATGCAATAGGACATTTTTCCTTGACTGTGAATTTGACTCTCACAAAAGTGAAAGTGAATTAATTTAACTAAAACTTGGAGCTCCTTACTAATTTTCTTTGCCACGTAGCCCACTATAGAACCATACTGTAGCATCATAGAAGACCAGAGCTGAATGACCTCTTAGGTGTTATAATCCAATTTCTTGATTAAATATATGGAAAAACTGAGACCCAAAGCTAGCATATGACCAAAAAATACAGGAAGGGTCATGCTGCTCTTTCCACTCATCCCGGAATATCCTGACATTCATGCTATCTGCCTTTTCTATTACAAGGATATCAAATTAAAAGGTATTCTCATCCACCATGCATATCCCCCCCCACCCTATTTGTTTGCCTATTTCCATTCAAGAGCCACAGATCTCACTCTTCTCTTTTCTGCAAACTTCCTACCAGAATTTGATCACACTCTTCTCTGCTTACTAAGATACAAGAGGTTGGTAACAGATAAAATAATACCCATTTCAGGAAGCATTTGCATTTTTACAGATATTTGAGAGACCCTCAGTTTCTGTCTAATAAACTTTCTATTTCATTAGAAAAGTTTTAGATTCATAGAAAAGCTGTGAAGATAGTAGAGAATCCCTATGTTCTCCACACCCACCTCCCCCTCTTAACATCTTACATTGGCGCAGTACATTTGTTGCAGTTAATGAACCAATATTGATATGTTGTTATTAATTAAGGTCTCTACTTTATTCAGATATACTTAGTTTTTACCAAATTTCCTTTTTTCTGTTCCAAAACTCCATCCAGCATAACAGTACATGTATTTATCATGTATTCTTGGGTTCCTTTGGCTGATACAGTTTCTCAGAATTTGTTGATGGCCTTAACAGTTTTGAGGATTAGTGGTCAGGGCTTTTAAAAATGTTTCTCAGTTGAGATTTGTCATTTTTCTCATGATTAGACTGAGTTATGGGTTTTAAGGAGGAAGACTGAAGAGGTAAAGAGCATTCTCATCACCTCAGAGCATGAATATATATTTATAATCTTACTTACTCCTGTTGATGTTCAGCTTGGTCACTTAGCTGACATAGTGATTGTCGGGTTTCTCCACTGTACAGTTGTTTTTTGTTTCCATGCAGTACTTTTTAGAAGGAACTCACTATATGCAGTCCACATTTAAAGAGTGGGGGTTATATTTCACCTCCTTTAAGGCAGAATGTCTATAGTGTCAATTATTTGGTAGTCTTTGGCACAGCAGATTTGTTTATCCTCTCTCATTATTTTTTCGATAACTAATTTATATCAGTATGGACTTACAGGGTATAATTTAACGTTATTTACTTTGTTGCTCATATTGTCCCATCATTGGCCATTGGGAGTTCCTTCAGTTGGTTCCTGTGTCCCTTGGATATACTCGCATCATTGTGTATCTTGAGCCCTTCCTTATTTCCTGGTAACACTGTATGTCCCAAGCTCATCTTATTTCTTTCTTCTCCCAGTCCAACCACCAACCATTTCTCAAAGGAACCAACATCTATTATTGGAAAATGTTAGGTAAAAATGGCATTTAAAACCATTTAAATTCACCATTTAAGTGGTATTTAAAACTTGGTATTAAAACCAAGGTCTTGGTGCTAGTTGTGCTCACTGTGGCTGGGTATCACTGACTCTAGGCTCTTTCACCTGATGGAGCGAGGAAATACAGCACATCTGTATACTAGCCTGTGTGTATACAGGCATTTATCACTGTTACTGTGTGTAACCATCTGTGTCTCTAGTAAACTAAATATGAGCTCATACTGTTGTCTCCAGCTCTAACTCATGGGTCATTCTAGCCTCCTAACCTTGGTTATTTTTAACTTCCCACTATAGGAATGAGACCCTTGGCTCCCACCATCAATCATCCATTTATTTAATTGTTAAATTGCAGTATGTAGGCATAATGGTTTCAGAACTGCCAAGCCAACCCATGTGGGAAATAACTTCTGAAATATAGTATAATGCTTATGTACTGTTTTTCGTTTTTGTTTTTTACTTAATTCTTACAGAGAATACTTATTTCTGAAGTTACTTACATCAGCACCTTTCCCCCATCCCCTTCAGTGAGTTTATTTCATGAAATTGTAGTATGCTTAGACATTAGTTACAGTTTACCCTATCCTGGGACTCCCCAAGCTCATAAATGCTTATTCTTAAATTTCATAAGTAAGATTCACACATTATACTGTAAATTTCTGTGGATTTAAAAAATGCATAATGCCATGTAGCCACCCCATTACAGTATCATACAGAATGTTTTCAACACCTTAAAATATCCCTTATGCTTCACCTATTCAGTTTTTTTCTCCTGCCACTCTTAAATCCCTGTCAACCAATGGTCTTTTTACTATTTCCATACTTTTGCTTCTCCCAGAATGTCATATAGTAAGAATCATAGTGTATGTAGCCTTTTCAGGCTGGCTTCTTCCTCTTTTGGAATTAAGAATTTGGAATTCATCTATGTTTTTGCATGGCTTGATAGATCATGTCTTTTTATTAGCAAATAGTATTCTGTGATATGGATATACCACAGATTACTTGTTTTTGAAGGACATTTTGGTTGCTTCCAGATCTTGGCAATTATGAATAAAGCTACTCTACACATTTGCATGCAGATCTTTGTGTGGGAATACATTTCCAAATCAGTTGGGCAAATGCTTAACTGTGAAATGGCTAAATAATATGTTAAGACTACATTTAGCTTTTCAAAAAATTTCCAAACTGCCTTATAAAGTGGCTATGCCATTTTGCATCCTATCAACATGAATAAGAATTTCTGTTGCTCTGCAACAATGCCAGTAATGGCTATTGTCATTTTTTTAGTATTAACTATTTTAGTAGGCTTATAGTTGTATCTGTTTGTTGTTCTAATTTTCATTTCCATGAGGACAAATTGTTTATATACCTTTTCATAGGTATTCGATGCCATAGGTATACCTTCTTTGGTGAGGTATCTACTCAAGCTTTTGCCCATTTTTTAATTGAGTTGTTTTTTACTTTGTGGTTGAGTTTTAAGACTGAGTTCTTTGTATAATTTGGATAACAGTCCTTTATCATATGTGTCTTTTGCAAATATGTTTTCCAGTTCTGTGGCTGTCTCTCATTCCCTTAAGATTGTCTTTCACAGAGCAGTTTTCATTTTAATGAAGTCCAGTTTATCAGTTGTTTCTTTAATGAATCATGTCTTTGGTTTTGTATCTGAAAGTCACTGCCATGTCCAAGGTCATCTAAGTGTTTTCCTATGTTATCTTCTAGAAGTTTTATGGTTTAAGTCTGTGGTCCATTTTGTGTTAATTTTGTTATGGGTATAAGATCTATAGGTAGATTCATTTTTTTTGCATGTGAATGTCTAGTTGTTTCAGCACCATTTGTTGAAAAGACTATCTTTGCTCCATTGTGTTGCTTTTGCTCCTCTGTCAAAGATCAGTTGACTGTATTTACAGAGGGCGGGGGGGTCAATTTTCGGGCTTTCTATTCTTTTCCGTTGACCTGTTTTTTGATTCTTCCACCAATAATACAGCTTTGATTACTGTAGCTTTAATAGTAACTCTTGAAATCAGTTAGTGTCAGTCCTCCAACTTTGTTCTTCAGTACTATTGGCTTTCCTTGGTCTTTTGCCTCTCTGTGTAAACTTTAGAATCAGTTTGCTGATATCCACAAAATAACCTGCTAGGATTTTTACTGGGATTGAATTGAATCTATGGATGAAGTTGGAAGTGTTTTGTTTTGTTTTTCTTCCCTTTTGGTATACCTTATACTTTTTCTGGTGAAAGCCAGATGTTACATTTGGCAATAGGGAGTGAGGTAAAGAGGACTCAACCTGAGATTTAGTTAGCTGTATTTAATGTTCATTTTTGCTATCGGTACCAGGGCCTTCAAATTGCTCTTGTGGCCTTGTATTTGTCTCCCTCATTCACTTTGTGGTTTCCCTATGTACTCTTCCTTAAGCAGAATCTGTTTCATGAGCCTTTCATCTGTAACCTATTGTTATTATGCTAGAGCCCTATGGTATGGTAGTGGTATGGTGGCACAGGAGTGTTCGATGACTTAAGTTTGACCCTATTATAGTAGATATGTTTATAAGGCTGTGACCTTTGTGTTTTTCAGTCATATAGCTTCTTTCCTCCCTGACCTTCACTCCTTCTCCTGCTTACAGAGTTTCCAATCTACTTCCTTGAAGCCGTGTCCCTATTGACTTAATTCTTTTTTTCCCTTAGGTTGGACAGGAATTCTGTAGAGGACTTGAGTGGATAGGAATTCCATTTCCCCAGCTTGCTTATGGTTTCAGAATTGTGTGCAGAAAAAAAATTTCTGGAGTGTAGCCTTTGCTTTCCATTGCCTTTGCTGTGGAGAAAACTCTGCATATAGTTCCCAATGGCTCCTCTTCCTCTCCCCTTGCCTGAACCATGATGAGGTTTTTCTGAGTTTCACAGTGAGACCCTGCTGGGTTCTAGGGGAGAACCCACGGAAATGGGGAACCCCCATAGAACTGCACTCCGCAGGATTCCTCCTCCGAGGCTAGCCCACAAGTCGCCTTCAGTGTCATGAAAATGACCCATTAAGTGTTCCTACCAGCTTAGGGCACAGCAGCTTTGGCTCCAAGTAAACAGATCTTGCTTGCTGTGTAACTCTCTGGATTTGCTGTCTCTCCAGATTTTAGGAGTAGCAATTTTCCCTGCAAACTCAATTATCTGATAAATTCAACAAAAGTCATTGGTTTTCAGTTCACCCAGCTTTTTCTTCTTGATGGTTTCTGAACACTTTGCATGTCAAAGCTGACCCCAGAAATTTTCCCTCATATGTATTTATTTGAACTTTTGGGCATGGACTAATGGAGTTACTCTGAGAGTGGGTCTGTACTTCAGCTTATATTGACGATTCAGGTTACTGATCCATTCATTACTTAAATTGTTTTCAGAACAAAAACAGGCTCTCTGTGTCTCAGTTTTCTGTAAGTTAAAATGAGACTTGAAATATACTATCCTAAAGGGCCCTACTGGTTTAAATATTAAATCTTAAGGTTCACAGTTCTCCTCTGAGGACTCAAAGTCATATGACAATCTATTGTCTCGCTCTTGTGTCTGACTGAGCCCAGACCTTTTAGGTCTAGACAGGCCCTATTCTGGTTCCCCACCTCCATTAGTCTTTTTGCTGGCCTGAAGAAACCTCCAGTCCATGTTCTAGGCAACAGCTTTCTATTGTTTTAAAGTCAAACTATGGTCTTATCTCCTGTCACAACTAGAGGAAGCCTGAACAGTCTTCCAGTTCATACTCCTTTGAGCCTCTCCCTTAGGGGTACCACTGGAAAAGTCAATTGCTCTTCTATCTGTGCCTCTTATAAATGTTTTATGGCTTTACTACTATCCCAGTTACAAACTATTATTTCTTGACTTCTTGCTGTATGTAAAGCTGTAACATGTGCCTTACACACATTACCACATTTGTTCTATAAATCAGCCTTCTAAGATAGATAAATGTTTCTTAATTTTATTTGTGTGCCAATTGTTATTTTGAAAGACTAACTGGCTCACCTTTCCACTGTTTGCATATGGATTACCTGGGATTTGAACTCAGATCTGTGAGTACTGGGTTTGGGCTACTTCTCATTATAAAGTGGTATGTGTTTAAATTTCCGGTTGGCTTATGTGTATGTTCTATTATTTGCTACCTTCAACCAGAGAATATCTTTTCATGTGATTTGCATTCATATTTTATAACTAAGGGCTTGTTGTATGGAAATGTCATCCTTTGTAACTAAATAGAATGTTCTCCTGCCAGGTATTGCATGATAATACTGAACTAAAATGTCAAGAGATATGAGTGGGGGCCCAGATCTTCTAAGCAGCTGTGTGACCTTAAGCAAGTCACATTTTCTTATTACCAACCACTTTCCAGATACTGTTCTAAGCACTTAATATATATTAGCTCACTTTCCTCTGTCTCAAACACCCTGTAAGATATATATAGTGTTAGTAATTCAATTTTACAGTTGAGAAAGCTGAGATACAGAGAGGTTCAATAGCTTGTCCAAGGCATACAACTTGTTAGTGGCATAGCTAGGATGTAAGTCTAGGTCAATGGCTCCAGAGTACAAATTTCTAACCCCTGTGCAATGCTGCCTCTTTTATGCACCACTTAATTATTCCACACTGATGGGTCAAGTGCTGGGAACATAGTAAGAAATAAATCTGGCTCTGCACTAATAGAACTTCTGGTTTTCTAGCCCCCTTGCTAATAGGAATTGTGGGGAAGTTGGGGTTCCTATGGCCAGGATCCTCACTGAACTTAAACCACCTGATGATGTAACTGACCTGTTGCTAGGCTACCGCTTCCACAATTTTAGGCAATAAGCTATTATTGTGCTATATAGAGAGCTCGGCCGTGCTCTGGGTGGAGGTAGATACGTGCTCGACCTGCACCTGGAGAACAAGCCGGGTAATAAGCCCTTTCACCCCAAAGAATGTTTTGCTGTCAATTTCTTTGGTCACTTTGAATCCATAGCGAACTTGCCCGGAGCCAAAACCCACAGGCAAGACAGAATGCTTGTAACACCAGCAGCAGCATCACTTGGGAGCTTTTTAGAAATGCACTCTTAGGCCTCACCTCAGACCTACTCAATCTCAAGAACATTAAAACTTGAGAAGCACTGATTTAGAACACTAGTACCCTAAGGCTGTAGATTGTAGCCTTTTGTTTCTTCTAGGCTTTGGTTTCTTCCCCTGTAGAAGGAAGAGGATGTCCCTCTGCTCTAATATTCCTGAATGGCATCCTCTAGGTCACGTTGCAGACTACTGCAAAGTGGAAGTGACCTGGGCGATGGGCGCCAGCAGAGCGCCTCTGTGTGTGGGCTCCCGTGCGTGACAGAGTGAGTGCCTTCTGCAGTGGAGATCAAACCTTGATCCCGGTTTCCAAATTCCTCCTTGTTTGTGTAAGGTGGTTGAAGAGATTAGATTGTGGTCCGGCAAGCTAGCTATCGCCTTCAGACAATATATACGGCTTTTATATTTATTTAGAGAGGCCTAGCCCACCTCCTGCTGTATGAGGCAGTGCCATGAGAATTTAAAAGGGCTGTTTCATTAATTTTGGAGGGAATTTATTGCTGACAGACGACTGCATTATTGATAGTCGGGAGCCCGCACTCGCCTTGTCTCCCAGGCGCTGCGCAGGAGAGCCGCCCCCGCTCCTGCCTGCAGCCTGGGCGCGCGCCGCGCTGGAGGGAAGCCCTTCCCGCGGGAGGAGGGAGTCCTCCTGGCGCCCGGCCCGCCCGCGCTCAGGGCTGCGAGGGCAGAGCCTCCTTCTGGCTGCACCGCTGCAATCGCTGAACAGGAAGGACATTTAGAGGTCGCCCAGCTTCATCCCCGCTTTGCACTGATGGGGTCCCCGATACCCAGAGAGGTCAAGCGATTTACTCACATACCAAGTCAGAAATCAGGTAGAAACCAGGTACAGCTGCATAGCTTCATCTCTTTGCATTATTTTGTGGAATTAAAACTGCTTCCTAAATGACAGTGACAGGATGTGCGTGGGCAGCCTTCTGTGTGTTCTCTGCACAGCACTGAACTTTGTTTCTCAAAGAATGACAATAACATATTTCTACAGACTTCAAATTGTGTAAAATGGGATTTATCTCTCACACAGCTCTTTTAAATGTGAGAAATGGAAAGGGCCTCTAGGGCATTTTAACAGTTTTTAGCCATTTGGATACGCCAGGCTCTGGCACATCATCATCTTTGACACCAACACCAATTCTGTGAGGTGGGTGTTGTAATCTTCATTTATGGCAGCTCACTGCGATTAAGGAACTTGCTCAAGGTCTCAGAGCTTGTAAATAGCAGAGACCGGATTCATCATCTAGCTGTATTCTTTTAACCATCTCATGAAACTTTGGAAGTTCAGTTCCAGGATTACAGAAAAGGTTTTGTAAAATTTTTGCAAGCTCAGTCCTTGAAGGAAGGAGAATGGATCTTTCTGGTAGGAATGGAGTGGCAATGGTGACTGCCATGAAAGCAGGAGCTGACACTAATGTTTGTGAGCTGCATCAGTTCTGGAAACATGCAAACAGTCCTCGGTGATTGAGGCCATAGGCTGAGAATGAGGAGTGTGTGGGATGTGAGGGATTCAGCTGATGTGAGTAATGACAGAAGCAAGTGCTTTAATTTCTTGAATTAAAGGTTCCTGCCGTTGCCAGCTCAGGACCTGCCAATGCAGATTAGAAATGGGATGACAGTAGAATTATGGTCTAATTTTTCCTTATGTACACATCACTTTCTAGCTTTAAATGCCAATTAAATCACTTAGGAAGTGTGTAATTTGCCTCCTCTGTGACCTTAACTTTCCTCAGATACTGCATCCAGAAGGAATCTTAACCTTCCTAGGATACCAGATTCAAACCCCTGATTTAGAAGATGGAACTGAGCCCAGAGAAAGATGGGGATATTGCAAAAGCTAGTGACTGAATCAAAGCTTAGATTCTTGTTACTTAATAACCACTGTAGAGTTCTGTTCTCTCTACCACACCAAGTGGCTTCCTTTTCATTGTTTATCTGTGTGTATATATATTATATATCTGCATACATTTGCAATGTATACCTTGTATATACAGTATATACATACATCATACATATATGTATGTATATTTACATACTCACACATTTATTCCACAAACTATGGGGACTAATGATCAATCTTGAGTGTGGTAAAAACAAAATTACTGCATATACTCTCCAAATGCCCTGTAGGAGCTTTAATTAGAAAAGTTAGAACAATTGTAGTAAATGGAGCTCTGCTTAGAGTTCAGCTGTGCCTGTTCTTTCTGGGGAAGGATTTTACCCCAGGAGATTTTGAAGTTGGGGATAATTAGATTTTGGAGGCTGAAGGTCAGACAACAGAAGTGGAGAGAGAGCCCTCAGAAACCCTGTGTTTTAGGAAAAGCAATCTGATTATAATTGAACATTACTTAAAAACAACAACTAAGTTGCTGTAAGGTTCTTTAGTGGAAAAAAATACCTGGATAATCTGGTATAGTAATGTTGGGGAGGAGTCGGGGGGAGCATTTTACTGGGAATCAGAAGACTTGAGTCTTGTTCCATAATTGGCTTACTTCAGGCACACGCCTCTGTGTACCTGTCTGTAAACTTGCCGTCAGTAAGTTTAAGGGTCAGAGTTGGTACTTATTTCTGTGGTAGTTTTTTCACCTAAATGTTTTTCACTGATTATTCATTTAGTCATTATTTAGTAAATATTATTGATTTTTATGGGGTAGGTATTATGCTAGGTCACAGGAATACTGTGGTGAATAAAACACAATTTCTTCAGGAGCTCAAATCTTCTTGGGACATTCTTAATTACTGTACTTTTAAGTGCCTTTGTTCTAGACATTAACAGACTGTCCTCTCATCCAAAGTCAGACACTGGATACTAAATCTATGTTATGCTGAGGAATTCAGAAGATTGAGCAACATAACAATTAGAAGAGCAGCAGATCCAAGATCGGGCCAAGCTATTATGTGGAAAGTCTGATAGAAGAGGAAAATTAATTGATTAAATAGGGAGTGGAGAGTAAGCACAAATCAAGGGTCCCACAAGAGACTGACAGATTCAAATGGCAAATGAGATGGTACAGAGTCAGCCCAGTGTTCCTTAGAGGGTGGTTCATTGATCTCCCACTTTAGAATTACTATGGGCTGCTTGAAAAGCAGGTTGCAGGGTTTCAACTTCAGTTCTCTGGAAGCAGAGCCTAGAGATAGGATAGATACCTGGTTGCTAACAAATAACAAAGTACTCTAGATGTTTCTTATGCACTCTACAGTCTGAAAATCACTGGACTAGGTAATTGTACACATTGCAAATAATTAGAAAAAGAAATGACATTTGCAGAATTTAATGAGTAAAACATCAATGAATCTTACTCCTAAAATTCGGAAAACCAACTTCATAATAAGCAACATAGCATCCATAAATTTTCCACCTTAAATTTGTAAAACAAGTATTGATTGGAATACCAGATAATACACCATTTATGTTGCTCTGATTTGTGTCATGTTATGAGAAACTATTAGAAATGAATTCTCTTATCTCCAGTTTTACCATTCAGTTTTAAAAATTGAGTGTCCTCATACCTATGGAAAAGGCAGTTACAGAAGTTACAAGAAGTGAGAACTGACAGAAAGGAAGATGATAAATATTTGGTATGAATATGAAATCATGTTTGTTTAAGTATAACATGTAGTTTTGTTTCATATAGTCTTATTCAATCTGAAACATACAGTTTTATTTCTGTGACTCTAATGATTAATACCAACATGATTTAATTGTGCTTAGAGAAAAATACAGTGGAAAATGAGTAGAAAAATTTTCCAAATTGAGTTGCCTATAAACATACATATATGTTATGAAAGAACAAATAGACAATTGAAAAGAAGTTAATTTTTAAAACAATTTCCTTTAATGAGCTTGGAAAGGCTTTTCAAGAAAAAGAAAGAATAAGTCAGTTCCTTATTCTTTCACAAGGTGGTGCTATAATGTGACTTCCATTTACAGACTGAAATACAATACCTTTGGTACATTTTGGAATAATTGTTAAGTTTAGTTGCCAAATCCTCTGTTTTAAGGTTACTTGCCAGGTAACAGTAAAATGTTTGTCAGTGACTTTCTGATCACTTATTGGCCACGAGAAAATATACAGGAAATGAGCTGGAGAAAAAAACAGTATCTACTTTACTGTCAAGGTAGGGAGCGAAATCCTTACTATAGTTGCCTATATATCCCAAAGTGATCCCCCTCCAGTGACAATTCCCACAAACACAATAGTGGGGCAAGAACATAAGAACAGACAGGAAATTCTCACTGTGTTTGATTCATCAGGAATAAGGCTAGTTTCTTCTTCTTTTTCTTTTTCTTTTTATAGTTTGAAATTCTATAATTTAAAAGAAATAAAATTTATAGGAACTGAAGACTAATATTAGATTTGTAAAAATCTAGATTAATTTGGTACTTTGGGAATTTGGGCTTTGATGACTAGTTAAATTGTTGTGAATAGCGTATCATTATATATTTTGTCCATGTATACATGTATTGTTGTGCCCAAAGTCGCGAATCCCAGAAGACCACCAAGGAGCCAACACCGATGCAAAAGCAAAGAGCCTTTATTCGAGCTAGCTCGAGATCAGTCTCTCATCTGCACCAATGCAGTGGCAAGATGCCAGAGAAAGAGAGAGTGTTTTCCCCAGAACAAAGGTTTTATGGGTTTCCAGGGCGGTTTGGGGGGGGGTGATGGCCGTGGCCCTGGCTGATTGGCTGGGCCTGGGGTAGTTGGGGGGGGATGAGTCGTGGCTTTGGTCAATTGGCAGGGTCTAGGGGTGGTGGGTGTACTTCTTGCTGACTGGAGGGGAGAGAGACCAAGCTCCGATTGGGTGAAATAGGATCCGGGTCTCAATTGGCTAAAATAGAATCTGGGAGCTTGCCTTTTCAGTATATATATTTCTAATTATTTAAATCAATCATCTTAAATACATTTTAAGTAGTCCCCTCAGACAATATATTGACTGTGTTTATTTGCATTGTCTGTGGGAAAAACATGTGTTATTATTTGCAATTTAAGATACAGTAAAATCCACAGAGAAGGCAGAATTAATGAGATTTATTATATTAACCTGTTTTCTTCCTCCATCCTAAATTGTTATTTTTGTTTCTTTCTACCTAATCTTGGGAAGTTTCATTAGGATTTGGAACTCCTCTTTCTGTGATGGTGATAAGGAGTGCAGTGCTAACCATTTTACCCTACCTCTGTGTTAGGATTTGTATAATCCTCACACATGAACACCCGTGTGGCTTTGTGCTCAATAATGTAGAACTTGACTTTAGAAACTGGAATATAGATGAAACTTAATCAACAGCAAAATGTTTAGAACTGTGAAGGGGACTTAGAAATAATCTAGATGATTGTCTTTTGTGATATAATAAAAAAATATGTATATTTGGACTTTGTCCCTGGTTACTAGCACAGAGTTCCTGAAACCCTTGGAATTTCCTGAGTAATGGGAGTGTCTTTTTATTCATAATGAACTCCTTTTGACTATGCTTGAGTTTATGCTAATGAGGTGACTCTTGAGGGGTCCCTAGATAGCCTTAGGATGGGGCTGGTCACTAGAAGAAAAATTCAATTACCTGATTAGAGGATTATAACTTTTAACCCCACCCCCAACCTCCCAGGAGGGGAGCCAGGCTGGAGATTGAGTTTAAACATCAGTGGCCAGTGATTTAATCAATCATGGCCACATAATGAAACTTTAATAAAGATCTTAAAACAGCAAGGGTAAGGGAACTTCCAGGGGAGCGTGCTGATGTGCTGGGAGGGTGGTGTGCCTGGGGAGGGCATGGAAGCTCTGCACACCTCCACTCCCCTATTACCCTGCTCTTTGTATCTCTTCCATTTGGCTGTTCCTGAGTTGTAGACTTTATAATAATACTGTAATTGTAAGTCTAGTCTTTCCTGAGTTTTATGAGTCATCTAGTGATTTTTGAATCTGAAGCGTGCCTTGTAGGATGTAGGAACCCCCCTGAGTTTGCAGCCTCATAGGACCCTGTTTGTGGCTGGCATCTGAAGTTGAGGCCATCTTGTCGGGGGCGGGGGGTGGGTCAGCCCCAACCTCCAGTATTTCCGGTCAGGTTTGACTTTGTCAACCTTAAAAATCAAACAGCCAGTTACTTTACTAGCAAAATGAATTTCTTCAGGAATAGAAGAGGAATTGCAATTTGGGACAAGCCAACGATGGCAAATGACAGGCAAGTCTGAAGAGACAAAGGGAAGGTCAGCTTTTAATACATTTTAGGAGGAAATTGAGGAGGATTGTATTGAACAAAAGTTCCCTGGAGAAGAACAAGAGTTTGAGGTTGTGGCAGTTTCTCATTGGCTGCAAACAATGGTTTAGTGTGTGGTTGCTGGGGCAGGGAGGGATCTTCCTTCTTTTTCTTAAAAGCAGGAGATAAATTCCTTTGTGAAAAGTGTCCTTCTTTGTCAAGATCATCCCTAGCTTCCTTCTTACCGCGGTTGTGCGTGCCACAGTGAGTGAGAATGCACGAGAGCTCCCCCTACGGGGCTTCCTGACTCGAGTTAAATGAGGTTTCCTTTGTTCCTTTCCACAAATTGCATTGCAGGGCATCTAATTGACAACAATCAAACACCGTTTTTCTAGCCTTCTCAATACTGATGGAAAGTATAAAACGAAGACATTGTAATTGATGTAAATCAAGTATTTCAGAGGAGGCTAGAGGAACTAACAATAATGCCTCACATTTCAGTGGGACTTTGAAATAGAATTTTATGAGGCCCTATTTCATCCATTATTTACTTTGCTGTTAATAATAACATGAGATTAAATGGTTGTATACACTTTGACAGGTGAAGAAACTGAGGCCTTGGGGATGTTTGGTCAAATAATCTACCAAAGGTGAAGAGCAATGAATAGTGGACCCAGGTTAGGATCTTGGGCTCTTGACTTCTGTGTCAGTGCTCCCTCTCAGGGTCACAGAAAAAGACCACAATATTGTAATTCATGTCATAAACATTTACTGAGTCAGCTGTGCATTGTATGATGGGAACTAAGAAGATGAGTAAGAGGGAGTCTCATTCTTCAAATGGTTTACTGTCTAGTGTAGGCAACAGACACACCTGAAAGGAGAATATCATATAGTGTGATATTCCACTCAGAGCAGTGCAGGAGCATAGGAAAGGCAACACTGCTTGCATTCTGATTCAAGTAACCAAAGCTTTTACCTCAACTATTATCCTAACTCCATCTTTGCTCTGGCTATGTTACTATCTGTTTGCCTCACCAAAGTTGGAATCATCTTTTGAAATGCAGATTAGATTGTGTCAGTCCTCTTTTTTAAAATCCCCAGAAGGCTTCCTGTTACTGACCTTAGAGTAAAATTCAACCCCCTTTCTAGGACCTACAGTATCTTACAATATCTGACCTCTGCCGGTTGTTCTAGCTTTCCACATTAGCACTTTTCTACTCTATTTACTATGATCCAGCCATACTAGCTTTCTTGGCAGTTGTCAAATACAACAAATTTATCCCATTTTAGGGCTTCTGTGCTAGAAATAGTCTGGGCTATTTGCTTGGAATGCTCTGGTAGGTAACAGACACACATGAAAGGAGAATATCATATAGTGTGATACTCTGTGTAAGGTATTGCCTGGCACATATGTTTGCCCACTTGCATGTATATGCTCTCTTTGTCTCTCATCTATTTATTTTTGTCACTCAGGTCACAACTCAGATACCCCTTTTTTAGAGAACTCTTCCCTGATGACCTTAATAGTTACGCCTGAATCGGACAGTCTTCTGCCACATCACTTATTTTCCCCTTCTTTAGACCATTCTAAAGTCACGTAGTTTAGTTAATGCTTATTTATTCATCCCTGTCCTCCACCCCACCTTACCCACCAGTCCCTCTTCTAAAACATAAGCTCCATGAAATCTGAGGACAGCGCATCTTGTACTGACAGTTGTATCCCTGGTGTGGAAGGTATTGCCTGGCACATAGTAAGCACTTGATGTTTATTTTATAAATGCATACGTATTTCGTAGGAGGGATAGGTCAAAGTTTCAATTAGTGGTGACATTTTGAAAAGGAAGCTCCAGCTAGGGAGGCTTCCAAGAAGAGAAAAAACCCTGTTTATATATTAAATCTAAAATTACATATGCTTAGGGAATTATTCATCCAATCCCCAAATCTGGGACAGAAATCCCTTTTTCTGGTGACTATGCGACTTGAGTATAAAATATGATTTTTGCTTAGGCTTCTCATTATTTTGTTTCCTTCTGCTTGGGAGGTAAGCTCTGCAGTCTATTCAAGTGGGACACCTGCTAAATCTTTGAAGAAGTTGTTGCTAATTTCACAGGTAAGACAGGCTTACAGAGGAGTGGGCATGGGATGCTCTGTTCTCCCACTGGTTTGCTCTCTCCCATCTCCCGACTCCCCTTCTCCTTCCTTTTATTCCTGTCTGTGTTTTTTCCCCCTCTGCCTGTGAGGGTGACCAGTGACATCTCCAGGCTCTCACTGCTGGCAGCTGGCAGGGACTATGCCTTTGTTACTGTTATTCAAGAAGCCCACACACTGCAGTGGTACCTGCCAGGTCACCTAAGTTAAAGCTAAACAGAGGGTAGAAGCTATTATTCAGGCAATTCAAGTGAAATAAAATGCTTTATTGCCAGGCAGCTTTGCTTCTTCAGTGCTTTGTTCTGGCTATGGGGGACAGTTTGAACCAAGCTTCTGAAAGAGCCCAAGGTACCATTGTTAAGCTACCAGCTGTTCCCCCATTTTCTCTCTTATGCCATCTGTGACTTGGTTAATAATAAAAAAGAGCTGTCCCTAAGTATATGATGGAGCGGGAATGAGGATGATGTGCAAGTACTTACTGCACCAGGCTGGCCCATATTTCTGACCTTGCATTAATGAAGTCAGGCAGTTTCATTGCCTTTGAGAAGCATTGTAGTACTGACTCCTAAGCATATTGGTATGAAAACACTGGGACATCTCTGCAACATTTTATAGAGGGTGTTTCATGTTACTTTATTTCATTCAACACTTACTGTGTAGTAGTTGTTATTAAAACCCCATTGTACAGGGGATGTACAGATGAGTAATTGAATCTAGAAGGGATATGCAGGGCAAGTGTGTGTGTGTGTGTGTGTGTGTGTGTGTGTGTGTGTGTGAGAGAGAGAGAGAGAGAGAGAGAGAGAGAGAGAGAGAGAGAGAGAGAGATACGTACTATTAACAATGTTTTAAGTAACCTCCTATGAAGAATTTAATGGAGATTAAGATCTTAATATGGTAGTGGTTGCAAAATAAGAATCAGCTTCAGGATGGCAGATTCATTTGAAATGGATCTTGTATGACTCACTGAAGTTAAATAGGATAACCCTGGGTTAAGAAAGTCATTTTAGTCTTAAAGTAATAGCTTAAATGTTAGAAAAACTGGTGCATGTTCAGAAAAGTGAATACGGCAGTTTGGCTGGAATGTATGTTATCAGCTCAGGGTTATGTGAAATGAGAATGGAAAGATAGAAATGAGATATTGTGGTACTCTTTAAATGATGAGGAAATGACTCTTTTATAGATAATGGGGAACCCAAGAGCTTTTGAGTAGATAGTTGACATGTTTAGAGGTAACTCCAAGTAGATTACTCCTACTCCCTAGGAACAGAACAGCTAGAAAAGAGACAGTGAAACATGGGGTATTCTACTTGGGTGATACTGTGGCGCTGGGTGAAGCATGTGAAGGAGAGTGGATCAGATGGGCATAGAAGCCAGGTTTCTCAGTTTAGGGTATTTAGAGAAGAAGAGGGAGGATGGTGATATCATCCATAAAAAGGAAGAAATCAGGAGTAGGTGCTAATTGGAGGGTAAAATGGTAGGTCCACAGAAAGCAGAGCCCTAGATCTTGCTGACCCATCCTGCTCTGGGGTCCTTTATGATATGACATCATGATCCAGGTTGCAGTTAGTTCATACTGTAACACACATATGGTAAATACAGTGAGAAAATTCCTTCATGGAGGTGGAATTCATTGTCTGTTCTACCCTTCAGTCCTGTCTTAGTTCTAATGAAGCTGGATATACAATACAAAGTATAGGCTTTGGAGTCATGAATCTTAGTTTGAATTTTGGATCTGCTGCTCAGTTATGGAGGGACCATCAAAAAATTAAAGGAAATAAATGTATGAGCCAATGCTCTTAAGAGGAGTTCACTACATATGATGTCTTTCTCCACTTATTTGACAATAAATTGGCAATCCTCAGTTATAAGTAGCATAGACTTTCAGTAAAATGCTACTTATTTAATGAGGCTTTTATTGAATATGGGTGTTACTTTTCTGAATTTTGTCTTAACAGGATGTGTTCTTGAAATGCTTAGGCAGTCTTGCCATAAGACTATCTTCCTGAGTAGTCTTAATAGCTTATTACTAGTTCCACTAAAAGTCAGCCATGTAGAAAGCACTGCTTAATCCATGCACCTAAAAAAGTCAGAGTTCATGAATATCAGTCTGATGGTTTGACAGGACATTTACCAAAATGATGAAACAGTTCATCATAGCCCCTGTTGGAATTTGGGGAGATTATGTGAGTTGGAAGGACTGGAATTCACTGTAATATTATCACTGAATTATAGCCTGCTCCTGCCATATATGGACACTAGGTTCATAATTTAAGAAAGAAATATATAAAGACAGCTGGTTAGAGAGGTATTTGTTCATGCAAGTATTATCTAAGTACCTGGGATGGATGGATCTGTTAGTATAAGAATCATTTTATGAGGAGATAGTCAATGAAATTCTACTGTTAATAAACACAACACAATTATTTTAAGTTAATCAAGTCACTTTTACTTAACATTCTCCTGTATCATTAAAGATAAATTAAATGCATAGTTGGGAAGTTCAACTGAAAACATTTTCCAGAATTTATACAAAGCATGACTGCAAAATATGTTAATGGCAGCTGGAAGCAGAGCAACTTCGATACTGTAATGTTCAGCAAAAAGCATGTTGCTATACTGGTGAGCAAAAACCAGAGTAAAAGACAATTAGACATCTCTATTAAATGTACATTTTGTTATTCTGTGAAAAAAAATCAAAGGCATGTGTGACATTGTCATGGAAACGATGAAAATTTTCCATCTATAATCACTACATGTGGATTTAGTAACATTGATTGCATTTCACCTATTTCCGAGGCTGTAGTTCAGTGCATTTCTGCCTGGTTAGTTCAGATTGTTAATGTAGGTTAAATTGAAGTAAATTGAAGGTGCAGTATAGAGAAGTGAACTGTAGCTAAAAAACACACTACAACTAAACACAGTATGTTGGCTAATGTTCAGAAAAGGCAAGAACAACCGACACATTTATTCCATTTATTTCTAAAGCTTGAAATTTAAGTCTTGGATATGGCATTTAGAAACCATAAAGAAGTGTAGATGATTGGGAATTTATTAGGGTTCTAATATCGTGCTATGGACCCATTATCTGCCTAACTTCTAGAGTAATGACTTTTCAAACATACGTAGGGACTTTTTAAAAACAAAGAACAATTTTGGGCAACAGTTCCCCCTTACTTGATCTGGAAGACTGCCCCAGTGGTTCCCTGTGTTATCGCTGCTGACTCTCTGTTCTGTCCTGGCTTTCCAAGATGCCAGAGGAGTCGGGGGTAAAACCGATAATGGTGGTTATTTACCACTTTCCTCATGGACATGCCATAATTTATAGAAACAGAAAGATGTTTTTTTTTCCCTCAGAAATGTTGAGAATTCTTGATCTAAAGAATTGAAGAATACAAAGGATTTGATTTATTATTTGTCCTCCTGTGGTGAACACATTATTCAGTAGGTTTTAGAAACCTGTGCTGGGGTAACAGGTAAGCAGCAGTGTAATTTTTTTATCGAAGGGAAATTGTTTCATTTGGGGTTCTTATTTTAAGAATATTGCAGTCATAAATAGGCTATAGAGTCACCAAGAGTTAATAGAATTTCTGGGATTAAAAATAGATCGCCCAGTCTATTTGCCTTAGTGTTTTCACAAACATTCTGCATTTTAGATCAACTACAATTGTCAGGTGATAATGACCATACGAGTTTCAGTGATGAGATGACATGCCCTTGGTCTTATGGCATGGAAGGGTTGTTGCTCATCTGTAAATTAAAGTTAAGACCTGAATATCAAAGGGAAACCCAAACAAGAGACTGGGGGCTTCTCTTCTGAGGGTGTAGTCATGGCTCTGCAATTTTATTTTGTATATGTGTAGAGTTACTGGGGATGTAGATACTAACTTACATGAGTAATTTAAAGAGGAATAGGCAATAAATGGCTGTAATTTGCTGCATTAAAATGATCTCCTCTCCACCCTCTTTTCTCTTTCTTTCCACTTTAGGGTCATTCGATAGAACAAAGGAAGACAAACCAGCATTAGTAAGTGAAGGTTAAGGCAGGCAACTTTGGGGAAAAAAGTATTTTGTCAATATGTTAAGAACTTGATTTTTATCTAAAGCAGGACATTTTTATTACAGGAAACTCAGAGGAGACTGTCTTTTAGCACCAGCACCTCTAAAGGGAAGAGTAAAAGCAGCCACACAGGGGCTGTAACAGAAATCTCCAGATCCTCTGTGTTAGAAGTGTGAACACCTGAGTTTTTGTTCCTGATCTGTTCAAGTTTGGTTATTTGACCTTGGGTAAAATCCCTTTACCTTTCTATTTCTGATTCTTAGGGTCCATATATATAAAATAATTTGGCTGGAAAGGGAAATTTCAAGATTCCTCAATTCTTTGGCATTCTAATGAATGGCTGCCCAGTCTGGAAACACAGATGATTATATAGCAAATATTTATTGTGATGTCTTTGCTTCCTTTCACTTTAAGGAAGTTCATTTGTATTGTATTTTATAAAAATATCAGTCTTTGACTCATAGGAAACTTTTAAAAAAATGCTGATTTCACTGTAGATCCACTGAGAAGTAGTATTCTAGAAGATGATAACAATGAAACAAAGTCATTTTGAGTTCATGTAGATTGAGGCAAAAGTTACTTCTTTTTGTTAGAGTCTTCCAGGCTTCCCAAAGCTTGGAATGTCATACGGTACCGGCCATATTTGACTGTTGTAATCTGATCTTTGTCCTACTTGCCCACCCCTTACAGGACTCTGAATTCCACAACAGCAAGGTCATCTCTGAAAGTGCCCCTTTTCCCAGTGTGTATTTAATCATTACAGATAACTAACTGATGCAGGAATCTATTACTGATTTACTAGACATTCCCTTTACCTAAAAAGGAGCAGGAGTGACGAAACATGGGAATATCTAGTACTAGACTAGCAGGCGAAGACAGGACTCATTTAAATTCCCTCATCCAGGGAAGGCAGCACCCTTCCATAGCCACTTAGTAGATGCTCAGGAGCTCTCCGTTGCTTTCTGACTTTGATGGGAGTTGAATGGTGTCTGCATTTAAACTTCCTGTGCATCAGTTATTTAACTTCTAAGGTAGGGTGCAGGTATCTCCTCCATCACAGAAATGTTTTGAGAATCAGCTTTTATAGTGCAAGACTCTAAAATAGTTTGCATTTTGTTATTTTTAATATTTTACTGCTGGTTATTTACTCAGCAGGTCAGTACTTTTTATCCCCATTTATGGGACAGAGGAGATGAACAGGAGAATTGGAATAGGCAGTACAACAGATAAAGAAGCTGCAAAGTCCCAGAGAAGGCAAGTAACTTGCCTGATGTCACCACAAAATTAGTAATAGAACTGACACCAGCACTGAGATGTCATCTCAGTTTTAATGTTCTTTCATCAATGCTCCTCTGTTCCCCTGTGGTAGCTTCAAGCCTCTACTTAATATGCTGTGTCTAGTGCTCACATTGCCTTTTTCTTATAAATAGATAGATCAGTCTTGAGGATTAAAGAAATGGTTTGATCTATTAGCAAAATTGGAGAGATTTGTTTGGGATACGGAGCCAAGGGTCACCAGATGGATGAAAGATGTTGCCACACCACACGGCAGAGAAGCAGAGTCAGTGTTACAGATGTGTCTTAAACAATGATCGTTATCTGTTATAAAGTGCTTACTTGATGCCAACATTATTTTAATCACTTTGCCTATTTAAATTTGTTGAATCCCCACAAACTCTTATGATTAGTTACTATTATTGTGATCATCCCCCCTTTGCATATGGGGAAAGAAACTCCTGCTACAGAGAATAAGTAACTTGCTTAAGGTCACACAGCTGATAAGAGCTTAAACCAGGATCTGGATCAAGCGATCGGGCTCTACTGCTTGTGTTCCTCCCCACTATGCCCTACTGTCTCTCTAAAGAACTGTTTTATCTTTTTTTTTTTTTTTTTTTGCTTGGGAGAACATTTAAAATGCAAAAAAGTATAAAGACGAAAGTGAAGTTCATTCCCAATCCTACTACCCAGAGATAATCACTATTAACCATACTGACTTTTATTGTTCAATAGCAAATCAAATGACACAAAAATATCTTTTTACATATTTCAGCAGCCCTATAATTCAGTGCTTGAAGTTCCTTTTCAGTTCCTGTCATTGATTGTTACAATGAGTCCAGAAATAGGGTTGTCTCAGAATATTTTGAGCCCTGCAGTTTGAAGGCTCATTTCCTATTACCTTAGCCCACACTGGTGTGCTTCTGTCCCCTTTGGCCTGCTGACAGTGTAGATTGAAATGGGCCTTCTTAAGTGAAGTGCTCACCTCTAGACAGATGGAAGCTTCCTATGCCCCTGGCTTGCCTCCAACCATAACTGAGGATAGAGGCAGGGGTGGAGGGAGGGTTGGTGCATCAGAGCTGGTGACATTCCTAACTAATATGTCTTAAGGTTCTTTAGAATTTGTAATGGAATTAGCTTTCTATATGTAAGCAAATAATTTCATCGTTACCAATAGCATGACGGTAGTAAGAATAAATCCAAAAAGCGGCTTAAAAAATAAACAAATTTCTCTAATAAAAAGCAGCTTTAAACCCCTTAGGCTCACTCTTCTGACTTAGCTCAGAAGGAACTATTAATAGGAACCAAAGAAGTTCAGGAGAGCATCAGTTCTTGGCAATGCAGGGAATGGGCATTTTCTGGGATCTGTCTTGAAGGAGTGCTAAATGTGGGCTGCATTTTTCATATTTAGCAGTATTGTATCACTAAGAAGAAAGTTTATGGTATACACATGAAGAGAGTTTATTGTGTTCTTTGATTTTCTTTTGTACCTTAGAGTACCTTAATAAAATATGCAGAATTCATGAGCAGGTAAAAAGGGGAAAGAAATGTGCTGATTTCATATGCCACAATCCTTTACTATCCTAGAAAATGCATGTGGCCTAAATATTACACAGCAATATTCTTTGCTGTGCTTGTTTTATTTCTGATTCACATATTGCCCTTTGCTAGTTTTTTTATACAATCTGTTTTCAAGGAGATATTATTTAATTCTAAGGAATAAAGTGCTTGTGTGTGTTACAGTCCTAATATAATTCTTTTTACTTTAGTTTCCAGAGAATTTCTAAATAATCTTGAGAATAAAATCTTTTGTTTTTAATTATTTTCAAATAGACAAGTTTTCTGACATTTATTCTACAATTAAATCATGATTCTTACAGCGAACAGATGTAATCACTGTGAGTTACATAATAAAAAAGGAAAATCAAATAAAGTAACCACAGATTTAATAAAATATTTCTAAATGGCAATTCTGGCAAGGTAAAAATGCAAAAAATTCTATTTACTAAAATGTTTTTGGAGGGGCCAGAGCTTGTGCTGGAAGCTGGGAGGATAAAGACTTCCATGAGGTATGGATTCATCTTCATGGAACTTACATCCTAGGTGGGTAATGAAAAGTAAGCAAATAAGAGACAGGGCTAACTCATAAACTGTGATCCACACAAAATAGTAGGTTTAATGTGCATAAGGTGTATTTTATTGCTATATGGTTTTTAATTTTATTATTGCCTCAAGTTATGGAAGGATCTCAAAGAATTTTATAATATGGAGCTAGACTTTCCATTTTGGGGACTGGAAAAATTCAGGCACTAATAATTTGAGTAACTTGGCCCTATCATTAATGAAGAGAAGACAAGTTCTTAAGATTGAGGCAGGTTTTCATTAACTTTTCACTTCTTCTGCCAGTCTAAATAACATGCTCTATTTGTCACAAAATCACAAGGTTGCAGTCCATCCTTATTGACACCCTTGATATCACTTGACACTTCTTGGTAGAGGGAAGCATTAATGCATGACTGTAAATCAGGGCAATAGGACAATTTCCATACTTGAAAATGAAAGAAGGTATGATCTAGACATGCCTTAGAGACATTTTTCCTTTGGAGAGCTATAAGAAGAGACTATGTAGCCCTTTAGTTTAGATCCAAAAAATTTCCTGGGAGATGGGGAAATAGAATTGGTGAAAAGACATGCAAAGCATCTCCTCAAGCAAGGGAAACAAAAGCAAAAATGAACACCTGGGACTATATCAAACTTAAAAGCTTCTGTACAGCAAAGGACACCATCAACAGCACAAAAAGGCATCCTACAGTATGGGAAAATATATTTGTAAAACACATATCTGACAAGGGGTTAACATCCAAAATATATAAAGAGCTCACATGCATCAACACCCAAAAAGCAAATAACCCGATTAAAAAATGGGTGGACGATGTGAACAGACAGTTCTCCAAAGAAGAATTTCGGATGGCCAACAGACACATGAAAAGATGCTTCACATCACTAAACATCAGGGGAATGCAAATTAAAACCACAATGAGATACACTTCACACCAGTAAGGATGGCCAGCATCGAAAAGACTAAGAACAACAAATGCTGGCGAGGATGCGAAGAAAGGGGAATCCTCCTTTACTGCTGGTGGGAATGAAGCTAATTCAACAATTGTGGAAAGCAATATGGAGGTTCCTCAAAGGACTAAAAATAGAAATACCATTTGACCCGGGAATCCCACTCCTTGAAATTTACCCAAAGAATACAACTTTTCAGATTCAAAAAGACATATGCACCCCTATGTTTATTGTAGCACTATTTACAGCCAAGATATGGAAGCAACCTAAGTGTCCATCAGTAGATGAATGGATAAATAATATGTGGTAAATATGCACAGTGGAATACTATTCAGCCATAAGAAAGAAACAAATCCTACCATTTGCAACATGGATGGAGCTGGAGGATATTATGCTCAGTGAAATAAGCCAAGTGGAGAAAAACAAGTGCCAAACGGTTTCCCTCATTTGTGGAGTATAACAACAAAGCAAAACTGAAGGAACAAAGCAGCAGACTCACAGACTCCAAGAGGGGACTAGCAATTACCAAAGGGGAGGGGTGTGGGAGGGTGGGTGGGGAGGCAGGGAGAAGGGGATTGAGGGGTATTATGTTTAGTACACATGGTGTGAGGGGTCACGGGGAAAACAGTGTAGCACAGAGAAGGCAAATAGTGACTCTGTGGCATCTTACTACACTAATGAACACTGACTGCAATGGGGTATGGGTGGGGACTTGATAGTACGGGTAAATGTAGTAACCACATTGTTTTTTCATGTGAAGCCTTCCTAAGAGTGTATATCAATAATACCTGAATTTAAAAAAAGACACATGCAAAGCACCTTTCAAATTTGACTGTCAATGATTTCTTGAGTTCACCTCTGTTTCTTTGATTATGAACCTAAGAGCTCATGGAGTACTAGAATGTGGGTAGAATCAGATTTTTTTCCTTGCCAAATCATCAGGAAAGGGAACCTTTCAGAAAACAATACAATTTTTTGAAAACATTTTTTGCCAATGTTTATGACAAATAGTACTCTCTTGGATGGCAAAGACCACATCCCAGTCCTGGAGATGATTTAGCTAGAGTAGAACATCAGCTGACATTGTTTGATATTCCTGCCCAAACAGTAATGGTCACCAGTAAAGCTATAAGTTGGATGAAGAGGACAATAAAAATTGGGAGTCCTTAGCTCTCTTTTAAAAGGCTTACTGTCCACTTACTTTTGTACAGATACCCTGTGTTTGAGACAAACTGTTACTTATATATTTTTCCTGACTCTGGCTTTTGCTATCTTCATTCTTTATCCCTACAGTATTTATTCTTATCAAAACATTATCATCTTCTTAACAAAATCTTTTCTGTCCTTAGGACTTTTATTGAATGCTATCTCCTTTTAAACTATTCTGATTAGAATCCAATCTCCTCTCATTTGAGCTTCTAAAGTATTCAGTGATTTCCATAAACCCCCCAGTATGTCTTGTGTTAAAGTCCTTTATATTCAGCTTTATCCACTCTTCTGAGCTGTGGTAAATCTATATGCAGAAACTGTCCTCTACTTCTCTCTCTACCTTACCAATTGCCTAGCAGAGTATCTGGCTCTTGGCAGGTGCTTAATATATATATTATTTTGCATTTAATTGAATTAAATTCTAATGAAATCTATCTTCATTCTCAACCTAAATGATGGTTTTTAATAAGTTGAAAATTATGAGTGAATACATATGACTTACCATATGAGATAGGTTTGTATGTTATTAAGAGCTCATGTTTGGGGTCATACAAAATAAGAATCTTGCCTCTGCCACTTAAGTTACTTGAATAAATTATTTAGTCTCTCTTTTCCTTACATTTCTCATCTGTAAAATTGGGATGACATTTGTACCCCTCTCAAAAGGTGGTTGTCAGATAATCTTGATATCATCTTAAATAAGATAATTGATATAAACAGATCAGCATCATGCCTCATAGCTATTATTTCCATTGTATCAGGTGCTAGGGATATATTGGTGTATAAATAGCAACTACTGTCCTCAAGCATCTTGCATTCTAGTTGAGAGGACAGAGAAGAAAATGTAAAACTAGAATTCATTGTGGTAAGGATGGGCTTAAGTGGTTTGCTTACAACAAGCATTTTTCTTTTTGTCGATAGTTTTATATATCCTACACAATATAAACTGATCATTAGGATCAGGAAAATATCTGATTTTGTGCCCAACAGTTTAACAGCAGTCTAATCTTTCAAACTGAGAAGCTATGTAAAGGTTCTGAATTTGTATTAGCACTAAATGAGTGTAACATACAATCTCATGGCAGAGAAAGCCATCCCTACTAGCATTTTAATGTACTTTATGGGCATGAAGAGTCATAAAGTGTTTCAGTCAGCAGTTTAAGAGTCAAACTTTTCTTAAAAATTTTAATTAAATAAAGCAATCTGAAGGAAAGTGATAGTCATAGAATCATAAGAATTTTAAAGCTCAGAGATAATTTTATCCATACTTCATTTTACAGATGATGGAACTATGACCTTTTGAAGGAAAGTGACCTGTCCAAACTCATACAGCTTTTTGGTGAGATTGTTGAGGCTCTGAGGACACCTGAGACAGCTTTCTAAAATATCTTAAGGTAACAGCTACATCTCAACAATGTTAAACTTACGAATTTAGGTAGCCTCTCCTAACTTCTTAGACAAAAATAAATTGTTTCATTCACCTCTGTGTTCTCTTGATTAGGTCAGGCCCTGTCAGGACAGCCTCCCTTTTGATTAACTCAAAGTCAACTGATTTGGGAAGTTAATTACAGCTATAAAATTCCTTAACCTTTGCATATAATGTAACTAATCCTGGGAGTGAAATAATCATATACATATTCTTGCCCACACTCAATTGGTGGTCTAAACTCAGTAATACTATTTCCATACAATAGTGACAACCAATTAGAAAATTTAATAGAAAAATAACAGTTACTGTTTACTATAGCTGTAAAAAATAGGAGATGCTGCGGTAGTCAGGATTCTAAGATGCCTCCCAATATTTTCCTACTCCAGTGTACATGCCCAGACCATGAAAATTATGGCTTTTACTCCTGTGATTAGATAAGATTGCATGGTACAGCTGATCTTATCTGGATGGGTCTGATGTAATCATGTGAGCCCTGTAAAAGTACAGTTTCTTTGGCTGGGAGCAGAAGAGAAAGTTAGAGAATCACACTCTGGCCGACCTGGAAAAGTACGAACACAACACGCTGTAAACTGTCACTGCTGCAAGAGATGGGCAGCTTCTAGGAGCTCGCCAACAATTAACAGGAAAATGGGAACTTCAGTCCCACAACTCAAGGAAAGGAATTTGGCCAACATGTATAATCTTTGAACGATCAGGTAATTCCATTTAGGGAGTTAAAATCAGAATTTTTAAAACCGATATCAACTGCTTGTTTAACAGATGTTGAAAGCAGGCCCTGGAGATTTAGAGCCATCAATCAGTGGGTGAATGGAGAGGCAGGCTGTGCATTCCACATTATTGAGCTTTTATTGTTCTGCACCTTTGCCATTATTATGGCATAGAAGCTTATTTCTACACTTGTGAAACAAAGGGAGAGATATATACAGTCTCTCAGAGTACCCCTAGTTTACATTTGAGGAGTTTTTAGGAGTATAAACAAAGTATCTGACTTTCCTCTAACCCACTAAAGCAGTCATCTTTTAATATCTAAATGTACAAAGCAGCATTTAGACTAGGTAGAGGACAAGAAGTGATGTCTGATTATTGTAAACAAAGAAGATGTACTGTGCAAACAATTCCAGATGGATCTCAGGAAAACAGCTTGACACGGCAGCCTTCTAGAATCACTCCACTGCAGCGGGAACAAGTGCTTGATAACTGGGCAGGCTTTATTTGCCTGCACACTTGGCATTTGCTTTCTGTCAGATGGGAAGGCAACACATCTGCCAGCCAGCAAAACAGAACTTTGTCTCTGTTTATGTTCTCAGTCCCCTAGCTAGGAGGTTAACTTTGGGGATGATAGGTGAAAAGCTAGAGTTTGTCATTTATACCACTGTGTGCAGATGGTGTCTCAGGCATCTGTATGATCTTTCTCAGTACTATTTACTGCTCTTCCATCCAGTCCCAGGAGACCAGGTGTGAAATCCAGCACTAAGCAGTTTCTGCTAGCTGTGAATTGTGTTGAGCCAAAGGGGCCGTGTGGCTGGACTTTGGAATGTGAAATCACATCATTACTTATACAATGAAATTCAGTTGCATGTAAACCCACATCCTAAAATATGTTAAAGTAGGGAAAAATTTCACTCTTTTTAAAGATGATAACATCAGTTTGGGTTATCAAGAAGTATGACAATTTATGTTACATTTAATATTTCAGGCATTAATAGAGACTTTTAAAAAATGTGTTTTTCTTATTTCCTAATATAATTATTGAGCACTATGTTTTAATTCAATTCATTAGATATTTATTGACATCTTACTATTTATAAGCATTGCTTAAAGAACTGCTAAGGATGAAAAGATAGACAAATTACAGTTAGTTATCAAGCAACACACAGTCTATGGGAAAGAATATGGCATGAATGGGAAAATTACATACAAAATACAAGAAGCACTTTGGAAGGTTAGAGGAAGGAAAGATGAGTAGATGGGTGAGATCAAGCATGGTTTTAGCGGGGGTTGGTATTATATTTGCTTAGCCTTAAAAGGTGGGAAGAATTTCAAAAGATAGAAATGGAAGAGGGTCATTTCACACTTAGGAAAGTCATCTTGATGTGGGAAGATATGAATTACATAATGTACAGAGCAAAAAATAGCAAATAGTTTGTACAGCTGAAACCGTGCTTTTGCCTTCAAATCTGAAGAAAGGTTTATGTGTTTCTTTTCACATTTGTTGCTTGTGAACCATTCATCACTGAAACAGACCTATATTCCCCATTTCACAGAGGATAGAACCCAGACACAGATAGGAAGGATGGCAGCTAGCGCATGGTGGCATCATGTGCCAGGCACTGTGCTACATGCCTCCCAAGTATTCTCTCATTTAATCTGTGAATCAACCCTGTGATGTAGCATTATATTAATATCACTTTATTTCTAGGGAACTCAGATACAGAGAGGTTAGAAAACTTACCAAAGTCATACAACTACTCAGCATAGAGCAAGCTCTGATTTTCCCAGTCAATGCTTAGTGTTTTCTATTTACTACTTATGAGTGAAAGTGAAAAAAAAAAAGTTACACTTTGAAGTTGGTAATTATTTAGACAATGGGATATTACATTTTTTTGGAAGAGAGATGTTCAGGCAAGATTGGCAGAAGAGAGTTGCTGTAAGAGAAGAGATGCAGAAGCCAGTGTTTGTGCTGGTGAAGTCTGTGTCAGAGCCATTTTAGAATAACCATGGACATGGGAGGCTGTGGGTGGCTGACTTCTGAAAGATCCTGATGCTACCCTCGATGAGTTTGTTTTTTGTTCATAATGAGCCTTCTTAGACCCAAGTTGAACATAAATCCAGGAATCTCCATGTGATTGGTTTAGTTTTGACACTCTCTGGGATTTAAAAGGATTTTTCTGGCTAGATTCTGCTTCTGTGATGGTCAAATGAGCTCACTCATAATAGACTTACTTTGTCATAAATAACAACTATAAAATCTGGAAAAAATACAAAAAAAATAGCAACCTAAATAATCTGGAGGGTGAACATGAGAAGAATTGAAACTTAGAAGTTGTATGCATGCAGTGAATTTCCTGTTATTTTAGCCTGAGGGCAGGTGGCATATACTGCCATGCATAAGGAGCAAAGCTACAATAATTTGCAGACTTTTGGACCTGCGGAATCAGAGGATAGGGTTCAGGGTAATTACTGTTTCTGAATAGTAAGGGTAGACCTCCCAGAACAAATAGAGCCAGAGAGAAGGACTCCAAATCCTTGTATAAACTTCACTCAAAATCTCTGGCTGACCACTGAGCCATGTCTGTGTGGGAAATCTCTAAGCAATCCCATGGAGGCAGGACAAAGAAAAAAAAACTAAATACACAAAAAACTGGACTGAGATTTGACTGGTTGCCTGGGAGACAAAGTTTGTAGTTTATATTCAGCTAAGTCATTGCCTATTAAACAAAAATATCATCACTCTTTGGAAGAATAAATATGACCCATTCTCAAGAGAAAAAACAATCAATGGTCACCAAATTTGAGATGACTCAAGTGTTAGAATAAGTAGATAAGTATTTCAGTCAGTTAATAAACTATGCTTATTGAGATACAGGAAAATACACTCTTAATAAAAGAAAATATAGGCTATCTCAGTGGAGCAATGAAACTATAAAAAAGAACTAGTGGAAATTGTTAAACTAAATAGGGTCAATGGGCACTTCATCTTGTGGTGGGTATAGACACAAAATATGGTGCAACCCAGAGCAGAGTAGGCTTGAGAATTATGTTTTCAGAAATGCCCAGAAAACTTAGTGACTACAAAAACATTTTAGAACCAACCACTCAAGTATACCTGTACCATAATGAGGATAATTTTAGCCAAATTTCAATGGTTGAAGAAATTCTTCTTAAAAGTGTTTTTCCATGAAATGTATGATTGGAAATTTCACCATTAGAAAGTAACTCTTTCAAAAGCTGTTATCCTTTGCCCTATGTTTTGATTGCAGAGCACATGGCTACCAGAATCAAATGAGGATAAGGGAGAGCACCACCCATGAGAGAAAGGCTCCAGAATGAAGAGAGTGACGGCCCACTCTCCATTTCTGCCTGCCACTTCCCTCGTCCCTCACCCAGAGCAATGTCAAAGCATGTGATTTTGAGGATATGTTCATTGGCTTGTTTATCTTACTTAATTATACACAGCCCTTATACTTTTAGGAATGATCTGAGACTAAAAATAGCCCATATAAATAAGAAAGGTATAGATATCAATATAGGTTTCAGAAGTCATGCAGAGAAATAAAACAATAATAATAATAATCCAAAAATCTGGAATATAAAGGCATTAAAATTGAATATTATTCTTTTACTTTGACTAAAATTTAAAGACAATCTTCATGCAAAATAATAAATGATATTTATAATTAATGCTTTCTTAGTCATTAGAATGTTAATTTTGAAGACTATGGAGCAACATAGAAAATGCTTCTGTTATGATAGACGAAAGCAAATTACAGAGTAGTATATATACTCTAAATATAACAAAGTTCAAATTGTGTGTATTATGGCAATATATAGAAAACCAAGAAAAAGGCAAAAAAAATAGGTGTTTTTAATTTGAGGGAATAAAATTGTGATAGATTTTTCTTAAGTAATGTAATTAAAATGTAATTCATATAATAAGTAAACAGGATTGTAATTTACTTTATCATTAAATAAAGGGTAATCCCTGTATTAAGAAAAACTATTAAAAAAATAAGAGTTTTAGTTTAAAATATGAGCTTTAGAACTGCTTCAAACTTAGAGAACCTCTGAGATTCACGATGTGGCTCTGAATCAGCTGCCTTGATGTTTGCTACTGAAGTACATGGGATTGGGAGCCCTGTCTGTCCCTGTACCTTCAACCCACAGAAAACTAGATGGGCAGAGAACATGTGACCTGTCTTGTTATTTGATGAAACTAATGAAACCTGGAAGTATTGTTTTGATTTTTTCAAGACATTCTTAAAAAATGATTTGCACCTCCCAAGCCACCTCAGCACAAAGGCAATTTAAATTACTTTTCAATCAATAATGCAAATAAAGTGTTACTTCAAGCCCAAGAGTAGGGAAATAACACATTATAAATGATTTCCCGAGTTCCAGATAGAATCTGCAGAATTTTGCAGTTCTTACAGAAAATGAGTGGATGGTAATCCCACAGTAAGTTATCTTCCCAGTAAATGTGTGTAGGTCCTGAAGGCAGTGCCACACTCGTAATTCAGTTGGTCATTTGGCTGGCTGGACAGAGACAGAGGGAATTAAGCAGAAAGCCTTAGGACAAAGGGACTCTGCAGTGCCTTTAGGCTAGTGTGGTTCACATTCTAATTTACTACCTGTTTTTTAATGACTTTTCTATGAATCTCTCTCTGGGAGGTCTTTGTCTTCTCCCAGTCCAGCAATTCTTCATTTACCATCTTCTTACAGCATTTGGCACATTCTAACTTCCATTATTGTTATCTCAGGCAATATTAAGAACATCATTGACTTTGAAAATAGATTATCAAATCTCTGATCAGTATTTAGGTGACATCAGGTAAGCTTTCTTAAATGCTCAAATTTGAGTATTTCTCATTAATTGAGTTAATAGAGATAATCTTACCAGACTCATGTGTTTTCATGAGTGTTGCGTGAGACTATATATGTAAAGTGTTTAGCACAGACCTGAAAAAGAGTAAAAGCTTAATAAGCTGTAACTAGCATATACTTTCTTCATCTCTTTTACTAAATTTAAGTTTCTTGAGAATTAACTCCAAGATTAATCTTCTGTACTGTAATGTCAGAGAAGTAAAGAGATAATGCTAACATGGTTTCTATAGAACATTCCTGAATCATAAGCACATTTCATACAGAGCTCTTGTTAATTACCCTCTACTTCATGTAGTCTCTATTTCTCAATGAGTATTGATCATGGAGGAGCTCTCGACCTTTTCTCTTGGTTCACTGGAGTGTTTGCTTCCTGCGTTTTGCTCTGGTACATCGGACAGATGGGCTATTGCAGATCCCAGGAAGTAACTCTAACTTTGTCTCCCACACAATATAGCAAACAGAAAGGCAAGATAGCGTGACTGAAGTTATTGAAAGGGCTGCTTTGTATCTGTTTGATTTTCTTTTTTTTTTCAAAAAAGAAGCACATCACTAAAGACCACTCATAACTAAATTATTTGAAATATACTTCATGCTGATCAGGAACATGTGCCAAGACGCAGGAACTGAGCACAGCTTTAATGATTTCTTTTTTTTTTTATAGTATTCAAAAGTCAATAGATGAAAGATCATCCAGGAAGGTAAATCACACTGTGAGGTAATTCACTAGAGACTCACATCCAGTCATGTGTATTCTTCCCTGTCCATAACTGAGCTCAATTCTTTCTATTTAGTATGGAGCAATGATTCAAAACTCCACAAAAATTCAGAATTTCACACGTTGAACAGTTTTCGTCACATTGTTAACTTCTCTAGCCCTTAAGTTACCTATTTACTTATTCACAATAGAAAATCTGGCTCACTCTTCTTTCAGGACAGATCTGGTGACCCTAATTTTGAGGTGTTAGAAGACATAGAACCGTATAAGCACTGAGCCAGAAAATTATATGTCATACTCTCTTTGGTGCATTCCTCTTCAGGGGTGACTAAACAATTTACATCCTTGGAGAAGATGACTTTGAAATCCAGCTCTGAAAAAACTGCTCCAACAGTGAGTATATCTTGAGACTGCTGGAGATGCAGCATTAGAAAACCAGGCACTCATCCCTTGCCTAATAACCCCAGCCCACAGAGAACCAATAACTACACAGAGGAATTTAATCATTTTTGCTCTGCTTCCATCTTATTGTTTCCGAGGAACAGGCTGTCTGCTGAGAGAGAAATCTTCCTGGTTCAGATTATGGGTAAAGCTGTAGGAGGTACAGTTAGCCTCAGAAATTGTCAGGGGCTTTTAGGAGTTATTCACTCTTAAAATACTGTAATGATTAGGTAGCTCAGAATTCAGTCTTTATAGAAGCAAAAATAAACGTTGGTTTTTGTCTCCCAATCAGTGATTTCTCAAAAGGAGTCTGGCAAACCATCTTACATCTATCTTCCAACATGCCTGTGAGGAAGAAACTGGAGCAAATAAGATGGAAGCCCTGGCAAGGTAGATGAATAATGATAATTGCATCTTTCCAACTGATCTCTCTTACAAAAATAAGTGGCTGGAATTTGAGATTACCATGGGGCTGTTAAGTGATGACAATGGTATGGTCTTGGTTTGGAAAACATGTTCTGTACCAGATTGTTGAGTCACATGAGATCCCTTGCAGTCTTTTTTCTTAAAAAAATGACAGAGCATGATAATATGATTTCTGAAGTCTAATGGCCACCAAGCATTTAATGACCAGTTCTACCTAGATTCTCCCTTTTTTTCATATAAAAATATCAAGTCATCTTATCAAAGAAGATGAATTTTAAAGGAGCTGAAAGCAAAAGGTTAAACATAGATAAAACAAGAATTAGAACTTCTAGAAAAGAGTTTATTATTCAAATACTTACTGAGCATATTTATTTGTGAGACACCATGCAAAATGTTGAAGAAACAGAAATCAACTATGTATTTCTGTCCTTGAGAGACCTTTTAATTCAGTAAAGGGGGCAGAAGTGTCAAAAGTTAATGATGCAACGAGAAGGAAACAACTTCCAGAACAGAAGCAGAAACAGCACTGATATGATGACAAAATTATTTTAAATACTTCAGTATAGACAACATGATTATGTCTATAAACAACATATGTATAAAAAATATATATCATGTATATACATATATAATATATACATAAATATAATTGTTACCAAGCATTCCCCAATGCACATGGAATTCTCTTCAGCAACATATATTCTCAACATCAATAAACTTCTACCCCAGAGGCAGCTATGACATCTGTATTTCTGAGTTATCAAAGCTTCTCTAGTTTTCATCCTGAATGCCAGAAATGGGTACTTAGTGGTGAACTAAGTCCTCTTAGTACAATGAATGTGTGAATTCTAGAAATGGCCCTTTACTGGTGAAATTAAAATTTTCCAAAAGATATGAATTGTCATAAATAATTAAGAGACACTCCATACATTGAACAATAACAGTGTCTAAGACTCCAGCACTCTACCTTTCACCAACTAAATCCCCAGAGATCTAGTGTCTGGCTGTAAACTCAGAATTCTGCTTATCCAGCAAAGACTTATGCGTAACAACTATAATAGAAAAGTAGTAAATATTATAGTATATCTATGCACAATAGACATTTTATATATTGACAGATACATAGTAAATATAGATACATATGTACTATAGACATATAGATATAGTTCACAGTTGTAGATATAGCTATAGATAACAGAATACCCTCTCTGGAATCTTGATATGACTATCCCCAGTGAATTTTTCTTGCAGCATGGAATTTTGATCCCCTCCAAGAACAAGAAGGCTGGACTTTCTTATTTTTTTTGCCACCCACTTCTTTCTTTCTTTCTTTTTTTTTGTTTCACTATTATTATTTTTTTTGGTATCATTAATCTACAGTTACATGAAGAACATTGTGTTTACTAGGCTCCCCCATTCACCAAGTCCCCCCCACAAGCCCCGTTACAGTCACTGTCCATCAGCGTAGGAAGACGCTGTAAAATCACTACCTGTCTTCTCTGTGTTGCACAGCCCTCCCCGTGTCCCCCCCACATTATACATGCTAATCATAATGCCCCCTTTCTTTTTTCCCCACCCTTATCCCTCCCTTCCCACCCATCCTCCCCTCCCACCCATCCTCCCCAGTCCCTTTCCCTTTGGTAACTGTTAGTCCATTCTTGGGTTCTGTGAGTCTGCTGCTGTTTTGTTCCTTCAGTTTTTCTTTGTTCTTATACTCCACATATGAGTGAAATCATTTGGTACTTGTCTTTCTCCGCCTGGCTTATTTCACTGAGCATAATACTCTCTAGCTCCATCCATGTTGTTGCAAATGGTAGGATTTGTTTTCTTATGGCTGAATAATATTCCATTGTGTATATGTACCACATCTTCTTCATCCATTCATCTACTGATGGACACTTAGGTTGCTTCCATGGCTTGGCTGTTGTAAATAGTGCTGCGATAAACATAGGGGTGCATCTGTCTTTTTGAAACTGGAGTGCTGCATTCTTAGGGTAAATTCCTAGAAGTGGAATTCCTGGGTCAAATGGTATTTCTATTTTGAGCTCTTTGAGGAACCTCCATATTGCTTTCCACAGTGGTTGAACTAATTTACATTCCCACCAGCAGTGTAGGAGGGTTCCCCTTTCTCCACAACCTCACCAACATTTGTTGTTCTTTGTCTTTTGGATGGTGGCGATCCTTACTTGTGTGAGGTGATATCTCATTGTGGTTTCAATTTGCATTTCTCTGACGACTAGTGATGTGGAGCATCTTTTCATGTGTCTGTTGGCCATCTGAATTTCTTCTTTGGAGAACTGTCTGTTCAGCTCCTCTGCCCATTTTTTAATTGGATTTTTTGCTTTTTGTTTGTTGAGGTGAGTGAGCTCTTTATATATTTTAGATGTCAACCCTTTATCGGATCTGTCATTTATGAATATATTCTCCCATACTGTAGGGTATCTTTTTGTTCTATTGATGGTGTCCTTTGCTGTACAGAAGCTTTTCAGCTTGATATAGTCCCACTTGGTCATTTTTGCTTTTGTTTTCCTTGCCTGGGGAGATATGTTCATGAAGAAGTCACTCATGTTTATGTCCAAGAGATTTTTGCCTGTTTTTTTCTAAGAGTTTTATGGTTTCATGACTTACATTCAGGTCTTTGATCCATTTTGAATTTACTTTTGTGTATGGGGTTAGACAGTGATCCAGTTTCATTCTCTTACATGTAGCTGTCCAGTTTTAAGGCTAGACTTTCTTAAGGCCCAGAATGGATTGTGTAATTTATCTTGCACTAGCTTGATAATAGCTGTTTAGTTAATAAATGTCTCCAGGCAAAATTTATTCTGAGACCTCTCATGATAACTTAGTAGCAGACTTGTTGAGGAGAGTTTACAATGCTCAAACTTCTTCAGCAATTGCTGTTTTCTGCTGAAGGACCCTGGACTTGTGTGTGACAGATGGGCTTAGGACAGTTCACAAAAAGCATCTTCTGAAGTTTGAAAGATGGGATGAGTAAGCATGGGAATGAAGAATATAGATTGACACCAGTGGATACTATAGTTTATAGTTATGTTTCCATTTTTGTATTGAACCTATCCCTGATTAATGGCTTTTCTCACTTTTTGAGCTATCATTCAACAACTCAGTTATTTCCTGGTAGAATAGATATCACTTTCTTAGAAGGCCATCCACCTTGGATATTTTCCATGTGACATATAATATAGCCAATTTCATTGGCTAAGACACATAGTCCAGAAGGAGAAGCTACATGAATGTCACATTGAGCAAATGATTTTGACATTAATTTACATTTTTATACATTAGTTTTACTCATAAGACTTCTAAACAGTTTTACAGTTTGATTCACATATTTATGCCTATATTGTTCATGATTTAGTTATTTAAAATACTTTACTTTCATGACTTCCATGGAAACACAGAAAGGCAAACACAAAAGGAAATATGAATTTTGTCTTAGTATGTTATGGGACAAGTAGTTGAGTCTGATATTAATGGAGGGAAAAAGTGGCCCATTAGGGTTATCTTCCCAATGTTTGGGAACAGATGGTCAGCATTTCAGATGACTCTAAGAAGCAATGGGGAAAGCATCTCTAGTTGGTGGTAATTGTGCATTTCTGTTTCCCTTTCTTCTTGGAAAGGGCTTTAATAGGACACTTACTATTATTTGTCAATGCCCTGTTAAGTAGGTCATCTGTGTTCAGATTTAGAGTCTGATGTTCTGGATAAAATGAGAGTTCCTGTGGTCAGGATTCTCACCTGGCCCTGGCTGACTAGCTCACTGCACACCTGTGGGTAATTTGACTCTATATAAAGAGCTCCGCCCAGTGCTGTGGGCACAACATGGTGGCAGGGCTGCAAGGCTGCAGGAGAGCAGAGCAGAGGCCCAGAGGACGGCTGTGCTGGACGACTGTGCAGACAGAGGGGCCCAGAGGCAGAGACCGGCATGCTGCCTGCAGACTTGCTCTGAGTGAATGGGATTCTAGTGACTGACCTGCCACCTGGAAATAAACTTGGGTATAACCCTTTCACCCCAAGAACGTTTTGCTGTCAGTTTCTTTAGTCACACTGAATCCATAGTGAACTTGCCCGGAGCTGAAACCCATTGGCAAGACAATTGGTGAAAGTCGGCAGGGTTCATTGTTGACCAAGGAAAAAGGCAGGCTGCCCTTATGGGAGGGGTGCTTCAGTGTGGTGCCCCTTTGAATGGGGAGACAGTGGATTGTCTCCCAGTGGGTATGTGGTCTGAGGTGGCTTGCCTCCTAGAGAACTGGGCCCCACCCCAGGACTGGAGACAAGTGGAGGTGACACCTGAGGCAGTAGGGGTGGCCCTTGGTGTAATAAGTAGATCCTTTGAGAAGCAGAGTGCCCGTGAGGCAGCAGGGACTGTGGGTTGGCTGCTTGTCACAGAATTAAAAAAGTCTACAGAGGAGACCCAAGAAATGGTGGCACAAGAACATAAGCTGCAAACTTCTGTGGATTCCCTGAGGAAGGAAGTGGCATTGATGCGGGAGGAGGCAGCACGAGAGCGCCAGCAGCAAGGTGCCATTGGAGACAAGATGGCAGTGCTGCCAGGTGCTCTGAAGGAGGAAGAGGCCATCAAGGAAAAAGATGAACTCTCAAGGGAAGCACAGGCAGAGGTGGCATGAGAACATCAGCTGTGAAGCATTGAGCTGAAGGTAAGAGAGCTTCTGAAGACTGAGCTGGCATTGCTGTAAGGCACTGTAGCAGAGGAGGCACTTGGGGGAGTGGAGAGAAAGGTGCCATCAGCCCCAGAAATGGAGGAGCTGGGGAAGGATGAAGGGGTGGTGCTGTAGGCACTGGCACCTCCTGTATTCAAAGCACGCCCAGTGGTTGTACAGAAAATAAAGACCCAGCAGCTGAAAGTTCCCCAAGGAGAGGCGCAGCCCCCTCCCCAGGTCGGGGAGCACTCTATGGTCTGCCCCTATACTCAGGCTGAGCAGGTGGCTGTGGGATTTAGGGCTGGATGGAATTGTTCTGTCAGGATCAGAGATGGGAAAGCTGTCTTCCCTGACAGTGCAGCCTGCCTTGAGGCAGCGATTACAAAATGCAAGGTGACATTTGTAGTAGCTGAAGTAATGAGAGCCTGGAAATAAATAAGACCTGTTACTCATAGGAGGAATTTGAGGGGCCCCCTGAGGGTTATGAGGACCCAGATGTGGGTTGATTTGATACTTGCAGGAGCAGATGGAAGGAAATTAGATGGGACACCAAATAGGATCTTACTGGAGCTGTGGCAACAGCTGAAACCAGAGCAGCAGTTCCAGCTATTAAGACCAAAGAAGCAGAGGTCAGAGACAGAGCCACGAGTCCGGCCTGTGTATCTGCAAGACTTTTTGCTGGAGAGGCTGGAGAACAATGTTTGAGCTTCCTTGCACAGGGACCATTGTGGAGGATTGAGGGCACATAGATTGGGAGGAGAGAATCCTGGAGGTTTGGAGTGTGGATAAAATGAGAGTTACTGTGGCCAGGATTCTCACCTGGCCCTGGTTGACTAGCTCACTGCACACCTGTGGGCAATGCATGGCTGCTGACTCTATATAAAGAGCTCCACCCAGTACTCTAGGCACGACACAGTAGCAGGGCTGCAAGGCTGCAGGAGAGCAGAGCAGAGGCTGGAGTGGTGGCAGCGCTGAGGACAGGCACAGAGGACGGATGTGTGGGACGACTGTGCAGACAGGCCCAGAGGCAGAGACTGGCTTGCTGCCTGCAGACTCACTCTGAGTGAATGGGATTCTAGTGACTGACCTGCCACCTGGAAATAAACTTGGGTATAACCCTTTCACCCCAAGAACGTTTTGCTGTCATATTCTTTGGTCACATTGAATCCATAGCAAACTTGCCTGGGGCTGAATCCCATTGGCAAGACAGATGTTCAAAAGAATTTTCTGAACTTGGAGAATATCCGACTAGAGATTAGGTTGTATGACACTCATACACTGAGGTTTAAAAGAATTATTGAAATTCATTGTTGAAAGTTTGGTATAAATTATTTTTCAATCTTGTCTACATCTTAGAATTACATAGGAAGATTTGTAAAAATACTGATCCCCAGGCCACATACAAGGTTACTTACATATCTCTGATATGGATCCCAGGCATCAATATTTTGTAAAGCATCCAGGTAATTTCAGTGTATTTCTACATTTAGGGCCCACTGGTCTACATGATAGAAAAAGTGTTGTTAAAACTTCTGCAAATCAATGGGCAGGGATATTTATGGGTAACAATTCAAAAATAAAAGCTGTGGCTGGGGAAAGTTGTGTACTAGGTGATATTTTTCAATGTCACTGTAACCAATGATACAGAAGTAGTGGGACTTTATTTGAAAAACATTTGAAAAGACAAACTAAGTCTGTACCAAGGATCTTATCATCTTAGTCCATGTTCTTCTGAATCGTCAATAAAAACACCTCCAGAAATACCTTTTTATCCTTTTGTAGGAAGCAGGAACAAAGGATATAGTCACTGGGATTGTCTGGAATATGGAGTCAACAGAGATAAATATAGATATCACCAAGACATAAATATGTCTGGCCTCTTTTTCTTAGCCTTTAGCTATAGACACTAAGCAATTTATCCTCTCCATTTAGAAGTTATGTAATAGGGAATGAAAGGATGATTTATCATTACTTTGAGAAAGAACTGTAATTACTGGGAAATAATAACAAAATAGGGTTTATATCACTATGTCTTACTCTTTTGGATTTTTGCACATTGAGATAATGATGTGGATATCCCAATACACTTATGAAAGGACTTTTAGAACAACTGATGAGAAGTATTTTTGCAAATAGCCAGTCCATTTTGACATAGTTTATAATGAAATCTAAGATACTAATTAGTACCATTAGTAAAAGCTGTTTCTGTGGCTTTCTTGTTTCTAAAAATCATAGAAACTTCTAAGACTTTTGGAGGTGGTAAAAGTATTTTCTACTTGCTCCCACTCCCCGTTTTATTTCATAATCTTAAAGGAAGCAGAGTTGAATATGTTACATCCATGACTTCAGTGGTCCAAGTTTTTCCTGGGATAGTTTGAATTCCATGAGTACTTTTCTTTTTCTCAGACCTCATTAAGAGTAACTAAGGGTCTTTAGTTTATCCACCTGTAACACAGAAGTGTTAATAATAGCAGTAAGAACAGTGTTTTTATTGTTACTTTCTTTTTTTCTTCCTGTGATGATGTTTGGTTCCAAATTTTCACCCATTCAGCCTGAGAACCACATCATTGTCCCTTTGGCCAGGACTCCCATGTTCTCACTGGAATGAAGGAATGTTGATGATATATCTTGAAATCCTGAGTAGTCCTTAATTGATCTTGGATGATGTGTCACTTACTATTATTAAAAATATCCCAAAGTATTTCATGAAGTGCAAGCAACGCATGTGAGAAGTTCCTTTAAAAAGGTGTTGTGTAAACTAAGTTTCCAAATTGCCCTATATGTTATCTTCTTTAGAGATTCGTATTCAGATCCACATTCTGCAAAGACCACAGTTAATGAAACACATATCTACCCAGGGCAAAGTTGATGAGCAGTTATAAGTGAAAGCTTTTTGTGTTCAGAGGGAAAGGAAGATGACATTCTACTAAAAAGACTTGCTTGAGCTGGGTAAGCCTGAAAAATTGTAAGAAGAAAGACAAAAAAATTACCTACTATACATATGGCTCTGAAAAAGGTAGTATAAATTTTATAGAAGTGAATTATACGTCAATCCTTTCCTAACCTTAATTTATCATGTAATAAGGGATATAAAATAAGTCTGAAAAACTAACATGAAGAATCTAAAGTGGGCCACAATAGAAATACAGGTAGGATGCTATGAATATTCTGGAATTAGGAAAGATTATTATTACCTGGGAATAGGGTGTAATCAGAAATCTTCCTGGAGCAATGGTATTAACTGAGCTTTAAAAGATATACTTGAACATAGACTGTTAGGTAGAGATGGATGTGTAGGAGGCCCTAAGGTGTGGCTCATGCTTGGGAGAAGAGAATATTGTTTATCTAGGTGGAGCATAAGGTGGGAATAGATAGTGAAAGGTTGGCAAGAAAGTGGTTAAATCATTTTGGATGGGAAGCATCCTAAATTTCAGGCTCAGGAGTTAGTAGAGAGCAACTGAACTAAAATTAGGCATAAGTCACCATTTTTTCACTGTGTAGCGATTAGGCGTACATCATAAGTGATTTACTCCAGTGACCCTAGCCAGTAGTATATTTTCACAAGGAACCTGAGAGTCAAATGAGAAGAAATGGGAGAATTGGGCAAAGTGAACACTAACACCTCAGGTCTTTAGAAAAACAATCCAGAACAGAGCTTCTCACACTTCAATGTGTATGTTGATTACCTGGGGATCTTGTTAAAATGTGGATTTGGATTTGGTTCATCTGTGGAGCCTGAAACTCTTCAATTTCAGCAAACTTTCAGACACTAAGGTTGTTTGTTTGTTTGTTTGTTGTTTTAAGGCTAATCTATATGTGATATCGCAAATGTACAGACCAAATAAAATAGACCAAGGATTTTAGACCAGTGATCCCCCAAACTTGACTACACAGCAAAATCATATGTGGAGCTTTCAAAACTGCCCATGCCTGGACCCCACTCACAGAGATACTGATTTAATTGGGTCTTGGATGGTTTCTTGGCATCAGTATGTTTGGAAATCCCCTAGGGAATCCTAATGTGTGGGCAATATTGAGGAACACTGCACTAGGTTATGTCCTAAGTTAATGCTTCTCAGTCCTGGCTGCACATTAGAATCACACAGGGAGGTTTTAGAAATCCCAGTGCCCAGGCAACATGCCATACCAATTAAATCCAACTCTCTGGGGGAGGGGCCTGGGTATTGGTATTTTGCAAAAGCTCCCTGGGTGATTCTAATGTGCAGCAAAGCTTAGAATTACTTACCTGAAGGGATTTAGGAATTTCTCTCTCTTCTATGCTTCACAAGAAGCCTGGGCCTCCACAGCCATTTATATAGCAAGGCCCACATGATATTCCATTGTGAAAATCTATCCAAAATGAACAGCCTGTGTGTAGCTATTTAATGCAGGTAAGACTGGTTATATAGGTCTTTTGGTTTGGGAGTAAAGAAACAAGCTGAATTTTTTTCTGAAATGAAAAAATTTAAGAAATGAATAGGGCAATGAAATAAATAGCTCATTATTTTGCCAAGAGCCAGTGGGCTTAGTTCGGTGGTCTCTTACAGGTCTGCATTGTTAACACATGGCTCCAGACAGTCTCACTGAAAAACCAGGGAACACACAAAATCACTATAGATTAGTGAAAAGAAAGTGGTATTTCAATTAGCAGGACAGGACTGGGCAGGGAGGGACAGGGATGGTTACGCACTGGAGGGGGCTCCGAGGGATTGGCCCTGGTTCCATTACTGGCTCCTTTATGTGCACCTCAGCTTCGTGGTTTTGTCATTTGGAAAAAAAATTGACACCTGTTTATAGGGTTGTTACAAGGACAACATACACATGACTGTTTTGCTGAACACTGACCTGTGCAATACAAGTCCATAATTAAAGGCACGTTATCTCCAGACCCCAGAAGTGGTGATAAATAACGTTCAGGTTGTCCAATTTTTTTCTCTCTCTCAAGCATGGACATGTTCAATATTGGCACTCAGTATTGACAAACAGTCCTCAAATATGAAGTGATCATTTGGAAGAAATGAGGGAAGAAACACTGGAAAAAATTCCTGTTCTGATACAACCTTACTTTATTTTTATATGACCCAAGATGGTGTTATTTTTAGGGCTATAGGATATTATTGCATCATTAATAATAACAAGCTGAAATAATTATTCCCACCTGGGCTAACAAGAGCAAATTTGTGTTACTTGCACTGAATGGATAGGTAAAAACATAAATCCTAAGTTATTTATGAATTTAGACATAGACTGACTATGAAACCCATCTGGACTCAGATGTAACAATCTTTAGAAATATTTAACCTTGAAATATCATTCTGGACTCTCTGAGGTACTAAGGAAATAAAGGTATGCACTTGAATTATCCATAAAATATGATTATATATGTACTGATTTGTCATTTTGATTAGATTAGTCAGATTATAGGAACATCAATCATGATACTGAATTTACAGAAAAACAAAACAAAATATGGGAAAAACTATACAGATTCATGAGGGAGAGTCTTAATTTCTTTTTGCTTTCAATCTGACACTTTTCTCATACTGCTAATTATAAGACTCAAGTAATACTTAGAATTAGAGTGACAACCTAGTACAGTCCTACCCATACCCAGATGACTGGAATCATAGAGATGCCCAGATATAGGGATATGAGAAAAGACTTGACTGTTAGACTTGTGATCTACAATCTTATTACAGCTGGAGTCAAATGATGTAATTTATGTAAAAGTGCTTCACACTCACTCAGCACTTACTACACTGCCCATTTTGGCATTCTTCATAGCAATATGTCAAGCATTTTTGGAGTTTTTATTATGTGCCAGGTAATGTGCTTAGCTCTTCACAGGTATTTTTTTGTGTGATATTCATAAAACCACATGAGGAAGGTGTAACATTTGCATTTATCTCATGAAGGAAATTACAGAGCATTCACGCATTTGCCTGTGGGCGCATAGCTAACAGGTGATAGAACCAGGACTGAGCCCTAGGCAGCTGGTCTTTGGAGTCCACATGCTTTTCATGAAGAAAACTACCCTTTTGCCCTGATTCAAAGCTCTTTTATCATTTTTCAATTTGGAAATTAAGAAATGATAGTTGTTTTGGAAATTGCATAAAGATAAAAATTATATGCTATTAATTAGGCCCCAAGATCCAGCACACTCCCCAAGTGTCACCATTTCTTTAACTCTTTTGATAATTCTCTGCTGCCTCAGTGCACTCAGGTAGCCTGCAGAATCACAGAGCTTAGCGTTATTGCTCATATGTACTCATAGTATGTATTCATGTATTTCACTGCCAACCCTACCCCCATCGCCCACCCACATTTTACTAATGAGGAAAGTGAGGTCCAGAGAAAGAAATTTACTAAACCATGAAATTGAGCTCCAAGAGCTGCTATTAATTGAAAGCATTATAGCTGCTCCCTGAGTCAAGAGTCATTTGCTTCAGGATCAAGTCTGTGTTCTGTGTTCTAATGACTTGTATTTGAAATCCCAGCCCCTTTGCTGTTTGACCCTCTGAGAACTTCAGACTTCAGTAACTCAGAAAGATCTTGGAAATTCTAATTTTGGTAGTATCTTTTCAATTCCTCTTCATTGACCTTTTCTATAGTCCTTGTATCTGGGAAACAACATATCCTTGACATCCTTCTTGGTTGTCATTCAGTATCACTTGTCTGTTTCTGGCTTTTATTATTTATATTTTGTAAACTTTATCAACTATTTACTGAGCTACTACTGGGCCAGGTTTATTGCTAGTTATTGGGGATGAGTGAACCAGGCTGGCATAGCCAATACCCTCCCAGGGCTTACAGTCTAATAGGATATGTAGATAATTAAAATGAGGGACACAGCTTGGGGACAAAAGTCTGTGAAAGGGGATGTAGATCCATGTAAAGTGGAGTCAGGGAAGTCTTCATAGGGAAGTAAATACCTGAGGTGGGACATAAAAGATGAGTAGCAATTATCCAAGCTCCATAAAGCAGGGACAGACCTGTCTAACTGATGTCAGTATCCTTAACACAGTGCCTATCATGTAACTAGAATTCAGTAAATATTTTTGAATGAAGAGATGAATGCAAAGTGAAGAAGTTGATAGAGACTCACGCTTTGACCAAACTTTGGTCAGGCTCCTTCGCACCCTCTCTTTTTGACAGGACCTTATCCTTGGGCCCTGCCCTAGGCCTGCTAAGCTCAGTTCTAGCAAAGAGTCTGCTAAGCCCATTTATTGGGAATACCTCCATCCTTGATACCTGAAAACCTTGGCCTGCCTTTATCAAGAATCCAGTTTAGCAAGCATCCTCCTATCCTTGATATCTGATCAAATTCTTAGTAATTTTTATCCACTGACCCCCTCCTTCTACTCATTGACTATAACTTCCCAGCTACCTTTGCTGTGTTTGGAAGTTAAATTAAATCATTCTCCCTTATTACAATAGCCTCAAAGTCTTCCTTATTATTTTAATAAGTGTGAGAATAAGTTCTCTTTTACAAGGTTATAGATGTATGAAGGCTCAATTGCAAAAATGCTCAGTTCACTTATTTTCTTCCTGTTCTTTGACAATTTTTCTCCTAAAGAAAAAAATTTTTGCACCACTGATTGTAATGGAGAAAGGAAATACCATATGAAAATAACGTATGCAAGATAATAAAATAATACTTGGCATATAATAGGTTCTAAATAAATAGTAGGTATTATCTTTTCAACTGTCATTTCTTCATGTTCTTTGCTACCCAAACTAAGCTTTGCTTTCCTGGGATTTTTATAGGATAGATGTAATCTATGCACCTCCTGAAATCATGTGCAAAATTATGTGTACACTCTAACCTTATGTAACGTCTTAATCTTTTCATCTCTCCTGTCTCAATACCTATCCTAAATTGACTTCTCTTCCTAAAGACGTTCTTTCTGTAGTACTGCTATTTCCTCAGTCTCTCAGGTACATAACTTGTAATAAACTGTGATAGTTCTCTCTTCTTTACCCTTTCCAGCAGTTCCGCAATTAAATGCCAGCAGTGTTTCTCTTAAAATGCTGTTTTGTCAATTTGTCTCATCTTACTTTGGACTATCATGACTTTGTACTGAGATTTCTGTAAGAGCTTTTTAACTGGCCTCTTAGCCTCTAGCTTTTTTTAAAAGTTATTCTGTCTTTCAAGGCATTGCCACATTTTATCTTTAATGATTTGTTCCCATGCTCCCAATTCCATATTATTTTTTGCACAAACCATTTTCTCATTGTGAATGGCCCAATGGCAAATCCATATTGTTCAATGCATTTGTTGTACTCTCTAATCAAGGGTAGAAGCAATTTCCTTGACAGTTCCTCTTCCTCCCAGTAAATTGCTCAGGGCGTGCTCCAAAAGGTCTAAGCAGACTCTCCTTTATTTCCTGAAAAAGTGCTTCCACGCTGTTTTATGCCTATCCAAATCCTACCCATCTTTCATGCTTCAGTTCAGTTCCCACCTGATCCAAAAAGAGAATTCCCTAATTGTTCCCATTCACTGATATTTCCCTGTTCCAACCTCTGGCTGCAAGGATTGTTCCATGCAGTTTAGTCCTTAATTATCTCATGTGTGTGCATGTATATGTGTGTGTATGCACACTCAAGTGTGCATGTAAGCACCCAGGCATGTGACAAAGGCAAGATTTGTCTTACATTTCACACTTGCTCCCACTAACAGACTTTTTTAAAAATGTAAAATGTGCTTAACAAATAATTGTGGTTGGTAGACATTCTTAACCATGAATGTACATGGAATTTTAAACTTAAATTCTTAAATATTTTTGAAAGGTATAGAACAATGTGGCTGTATAAATTTTAGTTCCTCAGAGTAACATCATGCTGGGAAGGTTGTTTAACAAGCTGTCAATTCTGCCATGTATGGAAAAAGATACATAAATCAATAAGGCATTTGTTATTTTCAAACTATGTCTTCCTGCAAGACATTGTTTATGAATAAGTTCCCCATTAAATCAGAAATCACATCACTCTTGCTGATTATGTCATAAGTTATTACCTGACTCTGCAGTTTTGGGAATTGTTATTTCCGCAAAGGGGAGGACCTGGGCTTGATGTTTTATAAAAAAGTTTTTATCATCTGAAAATTTATTTAAAGAATTCTACAGAGATACACTTCCACACAATCAATGAGGGTCTTGAATGTTATTTTTTCTCCATGAAATTTATATGAAAAATATATGTAAGGCTAAATGAAACACAAGCAAAATATATGCAGTTTTTCTACTTCTTAATTCAGAAAAGTACATTTAATTTTAACCTTTAACAACATCTCACCTAAGAGAAATGATATGAAAATATTTAAAGCAGCAATCAACTCAGAATGTTTGAAAGAAAGAAAATAATGAGACAAAATATCTGATTACCCATATAAATAAAAGAATATTCAAACTTTGTGGTACCTTAGAAATCACCTAGTCTACACCTCTAATTTTATGGATAAGGACAGTAAAGTGAGGAAATGGGAGTTAAATCATCCAAGGTAACAGGATAATAGTAAAGGTAGTCTTACTGGGATTAAATATAACAATTTTCTTATCTTCTCCCAACTGTTAATTCCATTTTTCCTTGCTAATATAAAGGGATGACATTTTCAAATACAGATTTGCTTAATACTGAGATCTGATTTCCTATCAATGAGGATTTCTTATATAGCTTTGGATCAGCTGTATAACAACAGTGCCTCTAGTTAACGATATGGTGTGCCCTTAAAAAGAAGAAGGCGGGGTGGGGGGGATCAGCTGCAGCAAGGAAGACATAAATCTTTTGGAGATACAGATATATTGGTGTATGCATGTGTCTAAAGTCATCAAAGCATATACATTAAGAAGACACAGTTTTTTGTATATTAAGTATACCTCAATAAAACTGAAAAAATACGATGTTCAAAATAAGTAAAAATTACACTTGCATAAGTGTTTAATTAATTGATTGATTAAAATTGATTGAAAATGGGAGTTTTTATACAGAACTTGATTTTCTGGTTTCTTGTGCCTTCTGTGAATAGAATCATCACTTTGGCTTTTAACGAGGTATGTGCTGTGCAGTTCACCTGGCCCATCTCATGATATGTATGACCTTACGTTCATGGACCTTACAGTGACCTTGAATTTTTGATCCCTGTTTTAATATTTTTCTGCATGCTCAGGATTTTTCAGTCTTACTCTTTTCTTCCCCTTTGTCTTCACTTTTGTTCAGGCCTTCGGCACTTGTTCTTCAGCCTAGTTAGGAAACAGATGTTTTTGACTCATATGCATTTGATAGCTGGCTTGCAAGGCCCCTAACTTGGCCTTTGGCTTCCAGAAGTAAGTGTTAGTGCAGCTACAGAGGAGGTGGGGACCAACTGCTCTTTTCCTCATAAAGTGAACATTTGAAATTATTGTTCAAGGTAATGTGATACCAGATTCATTTTTAAGTTGGTGAAACAAAGAGAGAAAGTTCACATTGCTCAAAAGCATGGCTGCCCGCTCTGGTCCTGGCTTTCTCACTGTCCTGCAGCCCAGCTAGGCCTGCCAAGACCAGGCCTCCCTTCTCGCTGTCCTCTGTACTCAAGCAGTCTTCAGCTAGGTTGTTCCCTTTGCCTCAATGCCTTTCCCTCCTTACCTCCCCCAGTATTTATATCTGTATCTTGAGCCTAAAGGAAGATCAATAAGATGTTTCAAGGTTTTTAAAGTGTTTCCTATCAATAAATTAGTCCTGGGTATCATATTTCAATTTCATAAATGACCTAGGAGTATCCCTCCATGGAAATGATCTCAGATATTGAACTGAAAGTATAAAATATATGCTAATAATGAATGAAAGGGCAAAAGGGACATTGCAGGAAGAAATATTTTATGGCCATTATAATGGTGTATCAAACCACTTTTAGAATAACTAAGCATTTCTGTTAAAAGCATGAAAGGTCAAATAGCATATCTTATAATGCAGAAAGAAATTCATTCAATCTTAAAGTTGTTCTTGTACTATCCAAAGTTACTTAGAGGACAAAATTGCTGAGGTTAATAGACTTCAATATGTCACTGGACAAATGGTTGATGAAAATATGAATATAAAGGAATAAGACAGATAATTCAAGCCTGTAATGACATGTCATCAATCTCTGAAATGATTTTTTTGTTTCCAGTTTGTGCTAACACTGTGACAGTTTCTGCATATTTTTCCATCAAAGATGCAACTTTCAATTTCTCTATTATTTTAACTTTAACATCATTATCATGAATAATGAAACCTTTGTCAGCACTGACTTCTTTAAATCAATAATTACAGATGAGGCTTGCTGAAGTTTGGAGGCAGGCAGGGGGCTTGATTCTGATATATAGCTAGTGGTCTGACTTACATGAACTGGTTTCTCTTCTTTAAGAAAATATTTGCTCATTATGACTTTCAAATAATCAGTGTTCTGGGCCAACATTAACTCTGTCATCATGTTACATTTGATTCTTTTCTACTTTATTATTTCTTTCTAGCTACACTTTTACTTTAGGATATTAAATTGTTCAGGATGGTGGCAACTAATAAGTGAGCAAGATACCAAAAGCATTTTATTATTTTCAAAGCTCTTATTAAAAATACAGTATTATTGGTCTTAACAAATATGTCTTTGGAGATTTTGGGAACAAAAACAAAAGAAGAAGAAGAAGAAAACTAGTAAAAAGCAAAGGTTTTTTTCCATGATCTAAACACTGAAATTTTGATAACTTGAGAAGGAGTCACTGTGCACCAACTCTTCTGACAATTTTTACTATTCAGGTGAGTTGAGATAGTTTGTAGGCACTCTTTAGGAAAACAATATAAAAGCCTTTGTATGTGCTGTTCCCCTTGCCAGGAAAGCTCTTCCTCACATGTTCCTCTCTAGAGAGGCATTGGCCAACTGATTGAAAGCAACACAGCACTTCACTTCATTCCCTGGTATTGATTTGCTTTCTGTCATATCACTGTTACTCACAAATGCATTATACATTTATCTGTGGATTTTACTTAGATGATTAGTTAAATGGGGGCAGAAATTTCACTTACTTTGTTCACTGTTCTATTACATGGGCCTAGGACAGGGGCCTGGCACAAAGCAGGTTCTCAATAATTACTTGTTGAATTAATTAACTAATAAAATATTCCCTTAGGAAGGATTATTTTATTTTAAATTATGCATGTTATGATTATATCATCATGATCAATGTCCAGTCTACTATCTTTCTTTAAGTTCCAATATATGTTTGTTTGGGTATATAATCTTCAATCCATCGGCTATATTTGCACAAATAACCAGTTATAAAAAATAAACAATACAACCTAGTTAAGCCAAGCAGTCAATTAAAAAATAACAAAAACCAGTAGCACCTTTTATCTAACATTACTGTCTTATTTATTTCAAATACTTATGTACTTTTTAAGTAAATTTTAGTTTAGTTTAGTTTTTTTTCTTTTAGTGACAAAGGAATAGAGTCATGAGATCAGAAGTATGCAGAGAAATGATTTTAAGGCAGGAGGTGGTCCATTTACATTAGCATAAAATGTCTCTGTTATTTTTCACCATTTTCTCTAGCATAAAGATTTACAATATACCTTAATACCTGAATTTATGCCGCTGAGAACACTTGAAAATATTCTTATCTACATAATAAAAATAGAATTTTATTCACAGGTAGATTTTCTCTTGATAAATATTTAAGATGAATACACCAATTTGTTTTTTCAGAGTGTCTAAAAGTAGCTTTTAAAGAAAAGTGTGGTTTGATTTTTGAACCTAACTTGATTGAGCATTTGCTATATGCCATCTCTTCTGGTATCTTCTGGACATCAAAGTTCCCCCCAAAACAGTGGCTGCCTCAGGAAGTGACCAGAACAATAAGATTGATTATTTCTTTATTTTCACACATTTTTAAATTTATATATACCTCATCTTGCACCATAAGTGATTTCAAGTTATCTCTAAATGACTTTACACTGTAAAATAATATGAGTTAGAAGCACTTAAGAAAAATAAGGTGAAGGATGAACAAGGTTAGGGCAATACAATATGGTTAGACACAGGTTATTGCATAAAGTGTAGACTCTGGGATAGCATATGCTTGCTGAGGGATATGTATGAATTAATAATTACAATTCAAGGTGTGATTAAGTGTAACACCAGAAGTATGCACATGGTACAGCTTTAATAGATAAAGGAGTGAATAAATCTCTGAATATTTGTCAAAAGATTTTGATTGAGTCAGAAAAGTTGTCTTAGAATAAATGGTGCTTACGTTTAGTTCCTGAGGAAGAATAATAGTTGTTGGGACAGATTGAATGGGGGGGTTACAGTACTCTGGGAAAAGAGAAAAACATGTGGACTGTGCAAAATTATGGGAGCATGCATAATTAAAACAGCATGGGACATTTGGTAAGTTATAAGCATAAAGATGAAACCAGAGAAGCAAGTGATGAGGGTAAAGTGGGAGGCTGGCCTCTGGCCAGTTTTCTTGCTGCATTAATTTGGTATCAGACAGAAAAACAAGACTAATGATGTACCTCAATGAACAGTTTCGGTTGGTGGTTCAGTCACGTTTTGGAGAGGAGATGTTGTGACTCATTCATTCATCTTTCACATGTGCCATAATTTTATGTTGGCCACAGAGGTGAGCTGATAATCCAGCTCACCTGTGGATGACCTGAAGCCATTCGCAGAGCAGAGCTGCATTCAGCTATTACCTCTGTGTCGTGAAGTGATCCTCCAGGCACAACTGCAGAGCTGAAAGGGTGGGAACCAGGCTCATGGGGTTTTTCCAGGATCCTACTTCTTGTATAGTTGCCTTTAATTTTTTTTTTTCCAGCAGTAATTTTTCAAAAAGATGCTGTACTGAATTATCCTGACACCTTGACTTTTTTGTCAAGGAAACAGATCTCACTTCAGACAGGAACAGCAGATGACTGAAAAAGGACAGAGGTCTGATGTAACACAATGTCTTCATTTCATTCTTTTCTGCCTCCATCTCACATACATTCTGTTTGTGGAGCACAGTCTCCACTCTTGGTGAGGCTTTTCCCTCATACAGACTAATACAAGCCAAATATTTTTCCAGACTTTGGTCTCTCACCCGTGGCTAACGGAACAGTCCTCTAAGCATGACTCTGATTGGGTCACTACCCCTGCTGACATGACTCACTTGCTCATTGGATAAGTTCTCACTGAGCAGGCAGGTGTTTGCAGTCCCCCTCCATCTGGAGTGCACATAAACCATGTTCTTTAGTTATCCTGGTCGATACCCACCATGCTTATGACAAGTTTTCCTTCCAGTCACAATCTTTTGTCTGCCCTTTATCATCTTTTCCAGCACACACATATCCCACCTCTGCTTAATGAAGTTCTGAACGTTCTTCAAGGTCTGGTGAAACACACCTTCCTTCATAAAGTCACTCATTCTAATTGCCGTGGAACCAAAACCCCATTATTTTGATTCCAACAGCAGTTGCTCTCATCCCATTCATGGTCTTTTTTTCTTACTAGACTCTGAAGTTCTCAGCAGCAGCTAATTATTTGTCCCTCTTTGTTTCTTTTCTTTTCCACAATCACCCACACCCAGTCTTCACCCACAGTGGATGGCCTACTGCCCTATATGTTGAGTGTATGTGTTTTCAAATTTGTAAAAAATTCTTCCCTCTTAATGACATCCATCACCTCACATTCTATCTTTTGTGTGTATGTGTGAGAATTAAGTTCTATTCTCTTGGCAAACTTCATTTTATACATACAGTATTATCCACTATGGTCACCATGTTATACATTAAATCCTTAGACCTTATTCATCTTATAGCTTGAAGTGAGTACCTTTTACCAATGTCTCCCTATTTCCTCCACCTTCCAGTTCCTGTCATCCCACTTTTCTACTCTCTGTTTCTATGAGTGACTTTTTTATAGATTCCACATATCAGTGGCACAAGACAGTATTTGTCTTTCTCTGCCTTGTTTCACTTAGCATAATGCCTTCCAGGCCCACCTATGTTGTCTCAACTAGCAGCGTTTCCTTCTTTCTCACGGATGCGTGATAGTTCTCCCGTTCTCTCTTTCTAGTTTGTTTCCATATCCTGACGATTGTGAATACTGCTGCAGTGAACATGGAAGTACAGATATTTCTTCAACATACTGTTTTCATTTCCTTTGGGTATAACCCCAGAAGTGGATCATATGTTAGTTCTATTTTTAATTTTTTGAAAAATCTCCATACTGTTTCCAAAAGCAGCTGCACAAATTTGTATTCCCACCATCAGTGCAAAGAGTTCCCTTTTCTCCACCTCCTCACCAACTTGTTTATCTCTTGTCTTTTTGTTAATAGCCATTCTAACCAGCGTGAGGTGACACCTCATTGAAGTTTTGATTTATGTTCCCTTCATGATAAATTATATTTAGAACCTTTCATGAACCTGTTGGCCATTTGTATGGCTTCTCCAGAAAATTATCTATTTGGTTCCTCTGCATATTTTTAAATGTCATTGTTTTTTTGCTTTTGAGTTGTGTGTGTGTTCTATACACATTTGGATATTAACTAACTTCTTATCAGATATATGATTTACAAATATTTTCTCCCATTCCACAGACTGCCTTTTTATTTTGTTGAGGGTCTCCTTTGCTGGGCAGAAGTTTTTTAGTTTGCTGTAGTCCCTTTTGTTTATTTTTGCTTTTGCTGACATTGCTTTTGGTGTTAAAACCAAAAAAATCATTGTCAAGACTGATGTCAATGAGCTTACCTCTTGCATTTTTTCTTCTGGGAATTTTACATATATCATCTGTTTTTTGTGAAAGCATGGGAGGTACTAATCCATAAAATAAGAGCCAATAGCGTCTTTGGGAACAGCTGCTTTGGTGGCAGGTGACATACCAGAGTTGCCCTGCATTGCACCAGGGAGATCATTAGGAAGATACTGAAGGCCCAGCTAAATGACAGTTCAAACAAATTAACCACCTACGTGGGGCTATAATGGATTTCATTTCCTGCTGTTGGCTGCATGGAAAGAAACACCTCACAAGTAAAGCAGGCAGCTTGTTGAAATGCTGGGAAAATGTCATAACGACCCGGGCTGAGGCCACATAGGAATTAAGATCAATTATTTTTTCTGTAGTTCTGATAACATCATCTGTCTTTGTGGTTCACAAAAGCAAAAAAAAACATGAATAATTATATTACTTGTCTGTACATTACTCTTTATAAGTGAGAGAGTATTTCAGCATCCATTATCTCATTTACTTATATCAACAAATCAGTGAATGAAGAGAGGCTGGATCTACTTGTCAGAATTCCAGACGGAGAAGCAGAACCTTTTGGTTGTTAAGAAAATCACTAAATGTCTCAAACTTACTGAGTTGCAAAAATAAGGTCTAGAATGAACTTAAATTCTAGGAAAGTGTTCTTCATATGTAAAATAGGAATACATCTCTGATTTTGGAAACAAACACTGGGGATGAAGTCTAGACGATTAGAAACCTCTTAACATTCTTATCTAGTGATGAATTTTTTACCACCTTGGAATATATGGTAGATTTGGTGCACCAATATAAGTAATCTAAATGTATGCTCGCCAGAATTCCTTTCTCTGCATAGTTCCTAGTTAGCATAGTTCACCTGCATCATCCTTTGGCTTCTTTGACTTCTAGGCAAGGTGCATGTTTAGCTGCAGGTTGAAGGGCATCAGCCTGTCCTGCAAAATACCTGGAGCACCAAAATTGGAGGTTTGGAGATGGTGGTGAGTTCCGCATTGTCTTCATGGATTCCTGCTTGTATTCATGGGCTCCAAGTTGTCCATGTTCTCATACATCCATGCCTTTCCTTTCATTCAACAGCCTTACACTGACATTTAGCCAGCTCTCACATGGCATTAGGTCAAATTCCTATACCAAATTCTTTGTTGGATTGTATATATGTGTGTGACACACACATATATATTACATATAATGTATATATGTATATGTGTATTTTTATATACTATATATATGATTTTATATATTACACAATGGAGATAAGGAGGAATATGTCTAAAACAGTCTAGGGAGATCCCACAGGATGCCTCTGTACTAGCATATCCTGTGATTGAAGCCAATTGAAAAACTTCAGTGACTTAACACAGGTTTGCTAATGGACAGACCCTTCAACAATGAAGTGTGGGACATCTTACATAGCAGCTGACTGAGGTGCTTGCTGGGAATAAAGGGAATATAGAACAGGTAGTGGAAGAAAGTAATTATAAATACCAGTTATGATGATGTGACTGGTTACAGAAATGTGAGTTGTATTAGTCATGTACATTTCTTCCTCGGTTTGATATGAATAGACGTATGTTTAATTATTTTTTTTACTTCGTCTCTTGCATTTCCCTACTATCTATGATAACAAGCATTAATGGTAGTTAATTTTATATCTCAGTATTTACAGTTCAGAATATCAAAGGGGGAATGTGACTCAGCTAAAAAAAGAATGAATATCATCCCAAAATAGATTAAGGAATTTGTAGTCTCTTTTGGGGAAAGGGTTAGCACATTTTTGATTTTGTAAGGGTAGTTGCTTTTCTGTTAGGTGGAAGTATGGTTTTGTGATTGTCTTAATTTGGAAATTAAGTTGAAAATGGCTGAAAGAGGTGGAAATGTCAAGTTGACAAAGAGTAAACTATGATCAATTTGTATTCTCTCATTCTAACTGAACTAGGACTACAATTCCAATAATTCTGTTCGCTGAAGAGTTTCAAGTTAGTGGGGGCCACAGGAGATACTCGCATAAGATTTGGAAGTCCTAGTGAGTCAACAGTCAGTTGAAAGTGCAGTATGGATGTAAAGTGGTGAAAGTGAGGATAAACCTGTGAGCAACTGGACCCATCATGCACTGAGACCCACACTGGTCCCCACCTCCTTCCAGCCTCCAACTTGAATGATACGGTTGTCCTTTGTCAGGCTGGTGAACAGCACCTGAGACAGGAATCAGAGAAACTGCAAGAGAATCTGGGGGAAATGCAGCAACTTTGTCCCCCTACTGCCCTACACTAAGAAGGTGAGGCAGCCACAAGTGGCAGTGAGTGAGCCCCCAGTGCCTGGGGACCCCTCCTAGAGCAGCACCAGCCTATCCAGCATAATATGTGGCTGTTGCTCCACTTCCCTTCCCTGCCTCCCATTTCAGCACCAGAGACAAAGACAGGAACAGCCTAACATGTGCATTTAACCAGTGACCACAAGTGTAGACTGAAAGACTCAAGGACTTAGAATCCATTAGTGAGGGTGTGTGTGTGTGTGTGTGTGTAGTTCCTGGTGGTGCAGTTTTTTCTCTTGAAACTGATTCATAATTTTAAAATTATTAAACTTCATACAAAAAGAATTTGGATCCTAAGAGGCAAGGGTCTTTGCTCTAAGGCTATGCTAATGGTGATGGTCATAACAATAGCTAAAATTTACTGTGCTCTTACCATGTGACTAGACTGTTCTAAGTGCTCTATATTAACTCTTTTATAATATCACAGTGAGCTTGAAGGTAGGCATTATTACTATCATCATTCTCATTATACAAATCATGGAACTGAAGCATATGGAATTCAAATCACATCTCCAGTGTCACATAATCGATGTTCCCCCACATCAGTTTCTCACCAGCTGTGACTGGAAGCCTGTGAACCAGGTGTCCAGGCACCTGTTCTAACCATTGTTACAGGGCTTCCAGTCCAACCCTCCAAATGAAGCTTATTCTGAACATGTGATCTGATTGAACCCTCTGTATCAGATAGTAAACTAGAGGAGGGGGAAATGAGATGACAGAATTATTTGTGTAGTTAACAATTGTTTAGGGATTGGGGTGAATTGGTGATAGAAGGAAAGTGAAAGGAAGAGAGCAGGAAATAAGAACAATCTTTGTACCTTGAACATGCAGTTGCCTGGGAATGAATAAGCCACTTTGATAGTCATCTAACCTTGTCTCAGTGGAAATCAAACATTTTCTCCAGTGGACACAATATTTTATCAAACAACATTCTGGTTTAGTGTGCCAGACATCTGGCAAAAGATGGTGTGTTTTAACTTTTCTGTCCTTGATTCTGTTGGAATTTTAGAATCATCAATTTTCATTTCATATTTAGTACATTTAATTGATCATATCCTACATTTAAACTTAAAATCAAATTGTTCTCTGTTTTTATGGTAGAATTTAACTTAAAAGAATAATAGTTTCAGTGATCAAGTTAACAAGATTTTCTTCACCTAATATCTTTGAATTTCTTTATTGAGGAAATTTTATATAACATAAAATGAACCATTTTAAAATGAACTATTCAGTGGCATTTAGTACATTCACAATATTGAGCCACAATTATTTCTATCTAGTTCTAAAACATACAAAAGGAAACTTCATACCTATTGAGCAGAATAACTGTTTATTTTTTTAAAACATTTTTGTGTGGAAAATCCTAGTTGTTTCTTAAAGTCCACCAAAAATATCCCCCATTCTGGACTGATTTTGTCTTTTACTTACTCATAGCAGTATATTCTCCCATCTCTGACATTTCTCAATTTGCTGTGTGTGTATATAATATTAATACCTATTAATTTATATATACATATTCCATGGACTTTAATACACTTGCATGTTTTATATATTTATATATTCATATATTTAATTTTAATATATATAGTCACATCTACCTGTCTTTTTCTTTAAATTTTACGCTTTTCAATTACTGTTTTTAAAAATCCCTTTGTATACTGAGATAATAGAAAATATTTTCTTCTAAAATTTTACAGTTTACTTTGAAAGGTTTTATTCTGGATTTATGGAATTATTTACAGTGTAAAATAAGATTTTTAAAATATATACAGAAAGGTAGTTGATTCAGAATCAGTTTTTAACAGCCAATTCTTTGTTGTCTGCTTTGTTATGCTATCTTTCTCTTTTATAAATTGCTGTCTACATGTAGATTTAGAGAGATACATAAATTATATAGTCTAGCTCCATTATTTTATAGGATAAACTAACACGGACATGACCACAGCACATGGTATAGAAATGGAAAACTGATTTTTGTCAGTGGATGGAGAAAAGGCAATATCTGGGTAACAGCCTGGTTCTTGTTATCATATTTGCTACATGTATTTTGGTACACAAAAACAATACCCGTCTTTCTAAAAATTTTGAATAAGAGAGATATGTAATACTTGAATGATGCTACAAATGCATTAAGATAAGTTAAAGGAAACCTAATAGCTGTTGGTACCACTTATAAGTTCATAGGCATAGGTAAGGCAAACTTGTGCTTTTTCTGTATTTTCTCTGAAGTTGCAAATAACCGACCACATGATAGATAGTGATGGTTGATCACTTATTATATTTGACCTTGAATTCAACAGATTTATTTTTGAATTCTAGTCTTTCCACTTATTAGTCATCTGATTATTGAGACGTTAAATTGTTCAATCTCCTTTTACTCATCTGCCCACATAAATAAGACTGTTTTGAGTATTACTTGAGGTGATACATATAAAACACACTTAGGTCAGTATCTGATATGTGTTGCTTATTCAACGATTGCTGTCACTGTTATTATTTTATTATTATTATTATTGTTCAAATGCCCAAAACTTCAGAGGTGTAATTAAATGAGTCTCAGTATAGCACGTAAGTGCAAGGATATAAGAAATATAGAATTATATACTCAAGAAATAAACACTAGTACATTTAATAATCTGATACATGATAAAGGATGCATCATAAATCAATAGTAGAAACATGAGTTTAGTAAGTTTTTTTTCTTATTTAGTCCATACTTGATCTAAAAATGTTTCAGAGCCTTACTCCACACCCTACAAAATGTATATATATTTTTAAAGTCATAGGGGGGATCTCACTTCCCAAATTCAAGCTCTACTATAAAGCCATAGTAATCAAGACAATTTGGTACTGGCACAAGAACAGAGTCACAGACCAATGGAACAGACTAGACAATCCAGACATTAACCCAGACATATATGGTCAATTAATATTTGATAAAGGAGCCATGGACATACAATGGCGAAATGACAGTCTCTTCAACAGATGGTGCTGGCAAAACTGGACAGCTACATGTAGGAGAATGAAACTGGACCATTGTCTAACCCCATATACAAAAGTAAACTCAAAATGGATCAAAGACCTGAATGTAAGTCACGAAACCATTAAACTCTTGGAAGAAAACATAGGCACAAACCTCTTAGACATAAAGATGAGTGACCTCTTCTTGAACATATCTCCCGGGGCAAGGAAAACAACAGCAAAAATGAACAAGTGGGACTATATTAAGCTGAAAAGCTTCTGTACAGCAAAAGACACCATCAATAGAACAAAAAGGAACCCTACAGTATGGGAGAATATATTTGAAAATGACACATCCGATAAAGGCTTGACGTCCAGAATATATAAAGAGCTCACACGCCTCAACAAACAAAAAACAAATAACCCAATTAAAAAATGGGCAGAGGAACTGAACAGACGGTTCTCCAAAAAAGAAATACAGATGGCCAACAGACACATGAAAAGATGATCCACATCGTTAATTATCAGAGAAATACAAATTAAAACTACAATGAGGTATCACCTCACACCAGTAAGGATGGCTGCCATCCAAAAGACAAACAACAACAAATGTTGGTGAGGCTGCGGAGAAAGGGGAACCCTACTACACTGCTGGTGGGAATGTAAATTAGTTCAACCATTGTGGAAAGCAGTATGGAGGTACATCAAAATGCTCAAAACAGACTTACCATTTGACCCAGGAATTGCACTCCTAGGAATTTACCCTAAGAATGCAGCAATCAAGTATGAGAAAGATCAGTGCACCCCTATGTTTCTCGCAGCACTATTTACAATAGCCAAGAATTGGAAGCAACCTAAATGTCCATCGATAGATGAATGGATAAAGAAGATGTGGTCCATATACACAATGGAATACTATTCAGCCATAAGAAAAGGGAAGATCCAACCATTTGCAGCAACATGGATGGAGCTGGAGGGTATTATGCTCAGTGAAACAAGCCAAGTGGAGAAAGAGAAATACCAAATGCTTTCACTCATCTGTGGAATATAAGAACAAAGGAAAAACTGAAGGAACAAAACAGCAGCAGAATCACAGAACTCAAGAAAGGACTAACAGGTACCAAAGGGAAAGGGACTGGGGAGGATGGGTGGGTAGGGTACGGAGGGATAAGGGGGGGGAGAAGAAGGAGGGTATTAAGATTAGCACGCATGGGGGTGGTGGGAGAAAGGGGAAGGCTGTGCAACACAGAGAAGGTAAGTAGTGATTCTACAACATTTTGCTATGCTGATGGACAGTGACTGTAAAGGGGTTTATAGGGGGGACCTGGTATTGGGGAGAGCCTGGTAAACATAATATTCGTCATGTAAGTGTAGATTAGTGATACCAAAAAAAAAAAAAAAAAGCAGTTCCTGTGTGGTGACCTCCAATGAGTTCTACACAAGGGTATAAAGGGCATATAAAAGTGTAGGCAAAGGGTCTGTTTGTGTTTATACAGAGGATCAAAGCCTAATTGGGCTACCCCAAAAATGAACCAAGATACGATATGAAAAAGAACTTCCAACATCAGCACTCTCTGGAAGACTCATGCCAGAAGATGATCATCAAAAAACCCCAACAAAGATCCATGCACTGCTACAGCTGTAGATGCACTCATCCCATCAGTTCCTGGACTTGCCATGGGAATGAAGAAGGAGATAGCTAAGCTGGCCTGTGCATACAGTAAAACAACAAATTTGACTGGATCTATACTGTTGGAACTCAACCAAGAATTAGGAGAAGTGCAAATTGTAGCGCTCCAAAATCTTACAACTACAGACTATTTACTGTTAAAAGAACATATAGGATGTGAACAGTCCCCAGGAATGGGTTGTTTTAATTTGTCTGATTTCTCTCAGACTGTTCAAGTTCAGTTGGACAATATCCACCATATCATAGATAAGTTTTCACAAATGCCTAAGGTGCCTAACTGGTTTTCTTGGTTTCACTGGAGATGGTGGTAATTACAGATATGCTTTGGTTATGTAACTATACTCCTATTATGTTAATGTGTGTGCGCAATTTAATTAGTAGTTTAAAACCTATACATGCTGAAGTTACTCTACAAGAAGATATGTCAAAGAAATAATCAATCTTCCCATGTTTTCTTCCGCCTGCTACTTCTATAGCTTTTCTTCTTCCTTCCTAATTACAACCCTTAAATAGAATTCGTGCCTCATATCAAATTTACCGAGTATCATAATTCTTCCAAGTGGTAAAGATACCTCAAGACAAATGCTGGGCATAGAAGCCACATGGCATAAATATGCAAAGAAGTAAAAAGCTAACCTTTTCAAACAATAAGGCTTCTCTCTCACTTACCAACTTTACATTTCCCTGTATGGCCCTGGAAGATGACTGGTTAGCCAGAGATGGGTAAGATTCCTCAAGGGAGGAACAACCTAAGACAGGCACAGTCACAGGAGGATCATCAGGTGAGAAGTTGGGGATCAACAGAGGTGAGGCTTAGAACCTCACTCCCCCGATCTGAGAAAAATCTTCTGCATACGTGAAAGTTTTATTGCCCTTGTCTAGCTTGGATTAGCACATAGTCTATAGGCACACACCTGATCATCTACATTTGCTCTCTTACAGCACTAAACTATGTTTTCTACTTTTATCTTGTATCTACCTACCACTTCAGCATTTTATTAAAAATAATAATAATAAAGAGAGAAATGTGGTATCCACATATAAATCAAGTATAGATATCTAAATTGACAGAGGGGCGGAAGATGGTGGCGTGAGTAGAGCAGCGGAAATCTTCTCCCAAAACCACATATATCTGTGAAAATATAACAAAGACAACCCTTCCTAGAATAAAGACCAGTTGACACAGGACAATATTCAGACCACATCCGCACCTGAGAGAACCCAGTGCCTCGCGAAGGGGGTAAGATAAAAGCGCCGGCCCGGCGGGAGCCGAGTGCCCATCCCAACTCCTGGCGGGAGAAGAATAGGCAGACCAGGAGGGAGACGGAGCACAGGACTGCCAAACATCCAGCCCCAGACATCCGGGACCAGACACAGTACATGCCCAGGGGGCCCTGGATTCTAGGAAAACAGGGCATCAAGAACAGTGAGTGGGCACCGGAGGCCGGGCGCCGGAGGACATAAGAAAAGCGCACGACCATTTTTTTTTTTTTTTTTCTGCTTTGTATTGGCGAGCGCTTTTTGGAAGTCTTAAAGGGATAGGGAACCCAATACTGGGGAAACAGGGAAGCAAGAACAGTGAGCAGCCACCGGTGGCCTGGCGCAGGAGGACACCAGAAAAGCAAATGCCCATTTTTTTTTTTTTTTTGCTGTTTTTTTGGCAAGAGCGTTTTGAAAGTCTTAAAGGGATAGGGACCCCAATACTAGGGAAATGGGGCAGCAAGACCGGTGAGCAGAAGCCTAAGGCTGGCGCCGGAGAATAAAGAAAAAAGAGCAGCCACCTTTTTTTTTTTTTAATTTTTTTTTTTTTTTTGGTGGTTCGTTGTTTTGTTTTGGTGGGTGCTTTTTGGAAGTCTTAAAGGGGCAGGGCGGGACACTTAATCCAGAGGTAGGGAATCCAGGGATCTCTGGGCACCCTAACCCCTGGGCTGCAGGGAGCAGGGAGGCCCTTTATGGAGATAAATAGCCTCCCGGCCGCTCCCCCTCCAACGCGACTCCACCACTTTGGGGCAGAGGCCCGAACCAGGCCACGCCCACAGCAACAGCGGAGATAAACTCCATAGCAGCCTGGCAGGAAGCAGAAACCCTGTCTGCGCGCAGCTGCGCAGCACAAGCCACTAGAGGTCGCTGTTCTCCCAGGAGAGGAGGGCCACAAACCAACAAGAAGGGAAGTTCTTCCAGCTGTCACTCATCCCAGCTCTGCAAACTATTCCTATCACCATGAAAAGGCAAAGCTACAGGCAGACAAAGATCACAGAGACAACACCAGAGAAGGAGACAGAACTAACCAGTCCTCCTGACAAAGAATTCAAAATAAGAATCATAAACATGCTGACAGAGATGCAGAGAAATACGCAAGAGAAATGGGATGAAGTCTGGAGGGAGATCACAGATGCCAGAAAGGTGATCACAGAAAAGAAACAAACTCTGGAAGGGTTTATAAGCAGAATGGATAGGATGCAAGAGGCCATTGATGGAATTGAAATCAGAGAACAGGAACGCATAGAAGCTGACACAGAGAGAGACAAAAGGATATCCATGAATGTAACAATGTTAAGAGAACTGTGTGACCAATCCAAAAGGAACAATATCCGTATTATAGTGGTCCCAGAAGAAGAAGAGAGAGGAAAAGAGATGGAAAGTATCTTAGAAGAAATAATTGCTGAAAACTTCCCCAAACTGGGGGAGGAAATAATCGAACAGACCATGGAAATACACAGAACCCCCAACAGAAAGGATCCAAGAAGGACAACACCAAGACACATAATAATTAAAATGGCAAAAATCAAGGACAAGGAAAGAGTTTTAAAGGCAGCTAGAGAGAAAAAGGTCACCTATAAAGGAAAACCCATCAGGCTAACATCAGATTTCTCGACAGAAACCCTACAGGCCAGAAGAGAATGGCATGATATATTTAATGCAATGAAACAGAAGAGCCTTGAACCAAGGATACTGTATCCAGCACGACTATCATTCAAATATGACGGTGGGATTAAACAATTCCCAGACAAACAAAAGCTGAGGGAATTTGCTTTCCACAAACCACCTCCACAGAACATCTTACAGGGACTGCTCTAGATGGGAGCACTCCTAGAAAGAGCACAGCACAAAACACCCAACATATGAAGAATCGAGGAGGAGGAATAATAAGGGAGAGAAGAAAAGAATCTCCAGACAGTGTATACAACAGCTCAATAAGCGAGCTAAGTTAGGCAGTAAGATACTAAAGAGGCTAACCTTGAACCTTTGGTAACCACGAATTTAAAGCCTGCAATGGCAATGAGTACATATCTTTCAATAGTCACCCTAAATGTTAATGGGCTGAATGCACCAATCAAAAGACACAGAGTAACAGAATGGATAAAAAAGCAAGACCCATCTATATGCTGCTTACAAGAAACTCACCTCAAACCCAAAGACATGTACAGACTAAAAGTCAAGGGATGGAAAAACATATTTCAAGCAAACAACAGTGAGAAGAAAGCAGGGGTAGCAGTACTAATATCAGACAAAATAGACTTCAAAACAAAGAAGGTAATAAGAGATAAAGAAGGACACTACATAATGATAAAGGGCTCAGTCCAACAAGAGGATATAACCATTCTAAATATATATGCTCCCAACACAGGAGCACCAGCATATGTGAAACAAATACTAACAGAACTAAAGGGGGAAATAGACTGCAATGCATTCATTCTAGGAGACTTCAACACACCACTCACCCCAAAGGATAGTTGCACCAGGCAGAAAATAAGTAAGGACACGGAAGCACTTAACAACACAGTAGAGCAGATGGACCTAATAGACATCTATAGAACTCTACATCCAAAAGCAACAGGATATACATTCTTCTCAAGTGCACATGGAACATTCTCCAGAATGTTCATACTGGGCATATACTAGGCCACAAAAAGAGCCTCAGAAAATTCGAAAAGATTGAAATCCTATCAACCAACTTTTCAGACCACAAAGGCATAAAACTAGAAATTAACTGTACAAAGAAAACAAAGAGGCTCACAAACACATGGAGGCTTAACAACACGCTCCTAAATAATCAATGGATCAATGACCAAATCAAAATGGAGATCCAGCAATATATGGAAACAAATGACAACAACAACACTAAGCCCCAACTTCTGTGGGACACAGCAAAAGCAGTCTTAAGAGGAAAGTATATAGCAATCCAAGCATATTTAAAAAAGGAAGAGCAATCCCAAATGAATGGTCTAATGTCACAATTATCGAAATTGGAAAAAGAAGAACCGATGAGGCCTAAGGTCAGCAGAAGGAGGGACATAATAAAGATCAGAGAAGAAATAAATAAAATTGAGAAGAATAAAACAATAGCAAAAATCAATGAAACCAAGAGCTGGTTCTTCGAGAAAATAAACAAAATAGATAAGCCTCTAGCCAGACTTATTAAGAAGAAAAGAGAGTCAACACAAATCAACAGTATCAGAAACAAGAAAGGAAAAATTACGACGGACCCCACAGAAATACAAAGAATTATTAGAGAATACTATGAAAACCTATGTGCTAACAAGCTGGGAAACCTAGGAGAAATGGACAACTTCCTAGAAAAATACAACCTTCCAAGATTGACCCAGAAAGAAACAGAAAATCTAAACAGACCAATTACCAGCAACGAAATTGAAGCGGTAATCAAAAAACTACCAAAAACAAAACCCTCGGGCCAGATGGATTTACCTCGGAATTTTATCAGACATACAGGGAGGACATAATACCCATTCTCCTTAAAGTTTTCCAAAAAAATAGAGGAGGAGGGGATACTCCTAAACTCATTCTATGACGCTAACATCACCCTAATACCAAAACCAGGCAAAGACCCCACCAAAAAAGAAAACTACAGACCAATATCCCTGATGAACGTAGATGCAAAAATATTCAACAAACTATTAGCAAACCGAATTCAAAAATACATCCAAAGGTTCATACACCATGACCAAGTGGGATTCATCCCAGGGATGCAAGGATGGTACAACATTCGAAAGTCCATCAACATCATCCACCACATCAACAAAAAGAAAGACAAAAACCACATGATCATCTCCATAGATGCTGAAAAAGCATTTGACAAAGTTCAACATCCATTCATGATAAGAACTCTCAGCAAAATGGGAATAGAGGGCAAGTACCTCAACATAATAAAGGCCATCTATGATAAACCCACAGCCAACATTATATTGAACAGCGAGAAGCTGAAAGCATTTCCTCTGAGATCGGGAACTAGACAGGGATGCCCACTCTCTCCACTGTTATTTAACATAGTACTGGAGGTCCTAGCCACAGCAATCAGACCAAACAAAGAAATACAAGGAATCCCGATTGGTAAAGAAGAAGTTAAACTGTCACTATTTGCAGATGACATGATACTGTACATAAAAAACCCTAAAGACTCCACCCCAAAACTACTAGAACTGATATCAGTATACAGCAAAGTTGCAGGATACAAAATCAACACACAGAAATCTGTGGCTTTCCTATACACTAACAATGAACCAATAGAAAGAGAAATCAGGAAAACAACTCCATTCACAATTGCATCAAAAAAATAAAATACCTAGGAATAAACCTAACCAAAGAAGTGAAAGACTTATACTCTGAAAACTACAAGTCACTCTTAAGAGAAATGAAAGGGGACACTAACAGATGGAAGCTCATCCCATGCTCGTGGCTAGGAAGAATTAATATCGTCAAAATGGCCATCCTGCCCAAAGCAATATACAGATTTGATGCAATCCCTATGAAACTACCAGCAACATTCTTCAATGAACTGGAACAAATAATTCAAATATTCACATGGAAACACCAAAGACCCCGAATAGCCAAAGCAATCCTGAGAAAGAAAAATAAAGTAGGGGGGATCTCACTCCCCAATTTCAAGCTCTACTATAAAGCCATAGTAATCAAGACAATTTGGTACTGGCACAAGAGCAGAGTCACAGACCAATGGAACAGACTAGAGAATCCAGACATTAACCCAGACATATATGGTCAATTAATATTTGATAAAGGAGCCATGGACATACAATGGCAAAATGACAGTCTCTTCAACAGATGGTGCTGGCAAAACTGGACAGCTACATGTAGGAGAATGAAACTGGACCATTGTCTAACCCCATATACAAAAGTAAACTCAAAATGGATCAAAGACCTGAATGTAAGTCACGAAACCATTAAACTCTTGGAAGAAAACAAAGGGCAAAAACCTCTTAGACATAAACATGAGTGACCTCTTCTTGAACATATCTCCCCGGGCAAGGAAAACAGCAGCAAAAATGAGTAAGTGGTACTCTATTAAGCTGAAAAGCTTCTGTACAGCAAAAGACACCATCAATAGAACAAAAAGGAACCCTACAGTATGGGAGAATATATTTGAAAATGACACATCCGATAAAGGCTTGACGTCCAGAATATATAAAGAGCTCACACGCCTCAACAAACAAAAAACAAATAACCCAATTAAAAAATGGGCAGAGGAACTGAACAGACGGTTCTCCAAAAAAGAAATACAGATGGCCAACAGACACATGAAAAGATGCTCCACATCGCTAATTATCAGAGAAATGCAAATTAAAACTACAATGAGGTATCACCTCACACCAGTAAGGATGGCTGCCATCCAAAAGACAAACAACAACAAATGTTGGCGAGGCTGTGGAGAAAGGGGAACCCTCCTACACTGCTGGTGGGAATGTAAGTTAGTTCAACCATTGTGGAAAGCAGTATGGAGGTACATCAAAATGCTCAAAACAGACCTACCATTTGACCCAGGAATTGCACTCCTAGGAATTTACCCTAAGAATGCAGCAATCAAGTATGAGAAAGATCAGTGCACCCCTATGTTTATCGCAGCACTATTTGCAATAGCCAAGAATTGGAAGCAACCTAAATGTCCATCAATAGATGAATGGATAAAGAAGAAGTGGTACATATACACAATGGAATACTACTCAGCCATAAAGAAAGGGCAAATCCAACCATTTGCAGCAACATGGATGGAGCTGGAGGGTATTATGCTCAGTGAAACAAGCCAAGCGGAGAAAGAGAAATACCAAATGATTTCACTTATCTGTGGAATATAAGAACAAAAGAAAAACTGAAGGAACAAAACAGCACCAGAATCACAGAACTCAAGAATGGACTAACAGGTACCAAAGGGAAAGGGACTGGGGAGGATGGGTGGGTAGGGAGGGATAAGGGGGGCAGATGTAGGGGGGTATTAAGATTAGCATGCATGGGGGGTAGGAGAAAAGGGAGGGCTGTACAACACAGAGAAGGCAAGTAGTGATTCTACAACATTTTGCTATGCTGATGGACAATGACTGTAAAGGGGTTTATAGGGGAGACCTGGTATAGGGAAGAGCCTAGTAAGCATAATATTCGTCATGTAAGTGTAGATTAGTGATACCAAAAATAAAACAAAACAAAACAGAAAAGCAAAAAAAAAAGGGCAGTTCCTGTGTGGTAACCTCCAATGAGTTCTACACAAGGGTATAAAGGGCATATAAAAGTGTAGGCAAAGGGTCTGTTTGTGTTTATACAGAGGATCAAAGCCTAATTGGGCTACCCCAAAAATGAACTAAGATACGATATGAAAAAGAACTTCCAACATCAGCACTCTCTGGAAGACTCACGCCAGAAGATGATCATCAAAAAACCCCAACAAATATCCACGCACTGCTACAGCTGTAGATGCACTCATCCCACCAGCTCCTGGACTTGCCATGGGAATGAGGAAGGAGATAGCTAAGCTGGCCTGTGCATACAGTAAAACAACAAATTTGACTGGATCTATACTGTTGGAACTCAACCAAGAATTAGGAGAAGTGCAAATTGTAGCGCTCCAAAATCTTACAACTACAGACTATTTACTGTTAAAAGAACATATGAGATGTGACCATTCCCCAGGAATGGGTTGTTTTAATTTGTCTGATTTCTCTCAGACTGCTCAAGTTCAGTTGGATAATATCCACCATATCATAGATAAGTTTTCACAAATGCCTAAGGTGCCTAACTGGTTTTCTTGGTTTCACTGGAGATGGTGGTAATTACAGATATGCTTTGGTTATGTAACTATACTCCTATTATGTTAATGTGTGTGCGCAATTTAAGTAGTAGCTTAAAACCTATACATGCTGAAGTTACTCTACAAGAAGATATGTCAAAGAAATAATCAATCTTCCCATGTTTTCTTCCGCCTGCTACTTCTATAGCTTTTCTTCTTCCTTCCTAATTACAACCTTTAAATAGAATTCGTGCCTCATATCAAATTTACCGAGTATCATAATTCTTCCAAGTGGTAAAGATACCTCAAGACAAATGCTGGGCATAGAAGCTACAGGGCATAAATATGCAAAGAAATAAAAAGCTAACCATTTCAAACAATAAGGCTTCTCTCTCACTTACCAACTTTACATTTCTCTGTATGGCCCCGGAAGATGACTGGTTAGCCAGAGATGGGTAAGATTCCTCAAGGGAGGAACAACCTAAGACAGGCACAGTCGCAGGGGGGTCATCAGGTGAGAAATTGGTGATCAACAGAGGTGAGGCTTAGAACCTCACCCCCCCTGTTCTGAGAGAAATCTTCGGCATACATGGATGTTTTATTGCCCTTGTCTAGCTTGGATTAACACATAGTCTACAGGCACACACCTGATCATCTACATTTGCTTCCTTACAACACTAAACTATGTTTTCTACCTTTATCTTTTATCTATCTACCACTTCAGCATTTTATTAAAAATAATAATAATAAAGAGAGAAATGTGGTATGCACATATAAATCAAGTATAAAAATCAAATGAGTATTCATATTTGAACTGACTGTTTATAGTTCATAATGCATGAGCAAAACCGAAAGTTTCTGTGATGACTGCCCTTGCACTGTTCACCATGTAACTTATTCACTATGTAAGAATTTGTTCTCCATGTAAGAACTTGTTCGTTATGCCTCAGAAGATTGGAGACTGACAAAAATTAGACTTGGGGTGGATTAATGATTGTGCATTGAGCATTGACTCCCCTATACAGAATTTTATTGTTGTTAACAACCATTTGATCAATAAATATGAGAGATGCCCTCACAACAACAACAACAAAAAAAGTACACACTTCCAATTGTAAAATAAATAAGTAACCGGGATGTAATGTATAGCATAAGGAATATAGTCAAAATATTGTAGCAACTTGGTATGGTGATAGCTGGTACCTAGAATTCATGTATATAAATGTTGAATCACTGTGTTGTACACCTGAAACTAATGTAATGTAATACTGTGTGTCAACTACCCTTCAATAAAAAATAATTATCTACAAAAAATTAATAAATAAATAAAAGTCAAATAAAAAATAACCAGAATATAATTCGGAAACTTTGTGTCTCAAACCTATAGTCAACATTGTTCTTAATGATGTGTACCTAAGAGCATTCCTTTAAAGTCAAGACTAACTCAAATGTAACCACTTTCTCTGCAATTATTCAAATTGTTCTGACAATTATAATAGTGAAAAAACTTAACCAAGGAAAAAGATGTATATATATTGCAAAAGAAGAGGCAATATCATCATCCTTTCCAAATGGTATTATTTACATAAAAGGTCTGTGGAATCAAAATGAAACAATTGCAACTAAGAAGAAACTTCAAGAAGATTCCAGTCACAAAATAAACATTCAGAAATGTAAAACTTTCCATCTTAGCAGTAGCCAGACAGAAAATAAATAGGCAAGGGAAAAATTTATTTCACCCTAAGAATCAGATGTGTAAAATATTTAAACTCAAGAAGCATTTTGAATCTATATGACTTTAACAAGTACTTTTTAAAATAAACTTTTATAAAAACAGATTAAAGTTTGAGTTAGCTCTCATCAACTCGATCTGTTCATTAAATCCAAACAAGATTAACCAAATTAGTCCAAAAATGTATCTGAGAAAACAACTCAGTAAGAATAATAAATATTATTTATAAATTTGTATATACACGTCATATTCACATGCAAAGTTCCCAATATCACCACCTGGTAAAGCTACAATAACTATAATTGTGTGCCATTGTTCAGTCGTAGGTAAATAGCATAACAGATGAAAGTTCAGAAACAAAGAGAAAGGTATTTGACACATGATGAAGTCTCACTGCTGTGGAGTCAAAATGAAGTGACCCGTTCCTGTCTTTAATATACTTATTAATCATCACTGAGAAAAGAAAGATCAGTTCTTTGAGAAGGAAAATGATCTCAGAGAAAAGAGTAAAAAGCAATAGAAAAAAGAAAAGAAACTGGTAAACATCCAATTAAATCTAAATGTGTATATAAGTGTGCAAATTAATTTTGGAGATATAAAAACAAGTTGAAATTGAATACAAAAAAACAAGCATATAAGGTAGTAGAGATAATCAGATTTAAAATTTAGTAAGGTCTTTTATTGTAAGATAAAGGTAGATATTTTGGTAATTTTAGAATTCATCAAATCAAATATTTTTGCTAAATTTTAAGTAAAAATTCTAAAATTTATATTATACATACTCTATATCTAAGATATATAGCAAATATATAACTTCCAAAAGTTTATACGGGTAGACAAAAAGAAAATAAAACTTGATTATTTCAGCCAAATGTAAGAAAGGAGGGGGAAAATGCTTTGAAAAGCTGGATATATAGGAAAAATATATATATAAGAAAGAAATCCAGGTATATAACTAATCATGATAAGTTTAAATGAACTTATTTGAAATCACAATTTAGTATAGCCAAGATTATAATATTGTCTATAACAAATAATATTATAGAGTGTTCAGTATATGCCAGGCTCTATTTTAAGCACTTTATTAACTTATTTAACATCAATATGGCTCTTAGACGTAAGGACTGTTGTGCTCCAGTTTCAAGAGAAGACAAATGAATCGAGAATTTAGATATCCAGAAATTAAAAAAGGAACCAGGTTTGAATTTCAGGTAGCTTGGCTTTAGACCCACTCTTGTCAATAACTGTGGTCTTCAGTTGCTTTAAAGGAAATTTTTTTTTAATGTCATTCCTAAACCTGTCATGGTAGTGTGTTTCTTTTAAAGTTAGGACTAGAAAAAAGGTGTCTGACATTGAGCTTCTCTTAGCATTGTTTCACTTGTCGTAACAAACCTGGCAGGAAAAGATAGAGAAATAAGAGTTACTAGGATTAGGAAAGAAGAAACAATTTTGCCACTGTTAGTTTAGAGAGCAAGCAAGGATAGCCAAGTAGGTAATGTTTAAAAAATAAAAAATAACAAAACCTAAAGGCAGACTTCTTGGTTTAATAATTTGACACTGACCCTTTCTGGCTATATGAATTTCAGCAAGTTGCTTGATTTTTCTGGGCCTGTCTTTATAGCAATGAAATTGCATCTGAATTATATTTACTTTATAGGACTTTATGAGGATTAAATTATGCTTCTGCTTACTAAACAGGGAATAATTTCACATAGACTGTGTAAAAGTGAAACATCTAACATCTAACAATAATATGTGTAATCAGGAATGAAACCACAAAGATACTCATAACAATACCAAGCATGCAGGTTTTGTATCCTGGATGGTTCTTTAGAATTAGCACCATTTAATATGGTACCTGATAACTTCATTATCCTCTTCTGATAAATGACTATTCATATCCTTAAGTATTTTTCTCTTAGGTTCTTTTTTTCTCTTATTTATTTCTTTGATATCTATAAGCTAAATACCAAGTCTTTGTTTATTTTATATGTGCTCTTCTCCGAGTCTTTGTCTTTTCCTATCATTGCATTATAGTGGTGTTTGATGAGCAAAGCTGTTTTTCTAATTTAGGGAAGGTTACTAGTCTTCTCTTTTAGGGTCTTTTATTTGAAGGGAATGGTTACATATTTCAAGGTCATATTCTTCATCTTTTCCTATATTTTTCTATAAATGTTTAAAGATTTGCTTTCCCTGTTCAGGTCTTTTATCTGCTCAAAAATGATTTATCTATGGTGTAAGGAAGCATCTTTTTCCATGTAGTAAACAATTGTTTCATCATAATTTATTGACTGGTATATATTTTCTTTAGTCATTTTTAACATTATAGTGTTATTAAATTTCTTTGTACATGTGGGTTTGTTTTGAATCAACTGTAGTCTGTTTTGTCATCCCCTGAACCAATGTCAAGTTGTGTTAATAACCATAGCTTTATGATAACTCTTTTTTTTTTAAATTTTTTATTAAGGTGTGACTGATTTACACTCTTATGAAGGTTTCACATGAAAAACAATGTGGTTACTACATTTACCCATATTATCAAGTCCCCACCCATACCCCAGTGCAGTCACTATCCATCAGTGCAGCAAGATGCCAGAGATCCACTATGTGCCTTCTCTGTGATACACTGGATAACTCTATCTTACAGGTCAGTTTCTCTGTCTTATTCGGGGTTTCCCAAGAATCAGAGCCTAAGGTGGACAGCTTATATACTATAACTTTATTAGCGAGTGTAACCCTAGGGGGGGAATGAGGGACAGGGGGAGGGACGCAAGGAAGGAGGGCGAGCCCTTTTGTGTACTGGATGACTGGTAAGAAGGACTGTCCTCAGATAAGCAGCATATGTGGAGTCTCAGATGGTCCATGCAGGCAGAAAGGGAAGGGAATTTATTCTGAGGCATTTATTCTTTTGCACTTTCATATTGTCTATATGTTGAGGTTGAGCAGAGTCCCATCACTAAGCACAAACAGGGAAATTCTGAGGCAGGAGGCAAGAGGGACTCAACAAGTCCAAGAATGGAGGCAGCCTCAGGTCTGCAGTACATGTGTGGTGAGATGCCTCAGGGAGGCTGGAACCAGACCTGAGCCAACAGGATCTGAAATGGTCCATGAGTGGTGGTGGATACACCTTCTAGCACATTTTTTGTCTACAAAATGTTCCTGGCTAGTTTCGATTCTTCATATTCAATAAGAATTTTAGAAACAGATTATCAAGTATCATTCTTAAAAGTTCCATTTAGGTTTTGATTGGAATTGCCTTGAATTTACCAGTGTCTCTTGAGAAAAGTGACATTTTATGATGCTTAGTTTTTGATACACTACAGAGAAATATGTTTCCATATATTCTTGCCTTATTTAATGTATTTTAATAAGGCCTTATCATATTCATCACTAAAGATTTACAAACTTCTGTACATTTATTCCCAAAGGATTCTTAACTTTTGTTGCCACTCTAAATTTTATCCAAAGTGCATTTGCATTTTAGAAATCTACAAAAAAAATGAAAACATTTCAAGATGATAGAGTTAAGGTTCATATCAGAGGATAATTAATTGTTCAAATAATATGGAAAGATGCTCATGCATCCTAGAAAATAGGATAATTTATACTTTACAAAATAATTTCACCTATCCCATGCAGAAATTAAAACCTGATAATAATATAATCCAAAGTGCATTTGCATTTTAGAAATCTACAAAAAAAATGAAAACATTTCAAGATGATAGAGTTAAGGTTCATATCAGAGGATAATTAATTGTTCAAATAATATGGAAAGATGCTCATGCATCCTAGAAAATAGGATAATTTATACTTTACAAAATAATTTCACCTATCCCATGCAGAAATTAAAACCTGATAATAATATATATAGTTAAGAATGAAACCAAACAGCTAATCATTCCTTTGATGAAGCATATAGCAGGTAAGACTTCTAGATCAATTTAACAATGCCTAGTAAAGGCAAAGATGTGAAAACAGTTTCCACAGAAATGTGCATGTGATTAAAAAGACATAAACAGAAGGGAACACTGTCGTATTATGGTAAAAAAAAAAACCTGAATGTTCATCAACAAGTGAATAGATGAATAAATTAAAATGTACACATAATGTGATATACTGTAGGGCAATTTAAATAAGTGAACTATATTTGCATGTTATCAACAAAAATGAATATCAAAGAGCATACGATCATGGCAAAATAACAAGTTGCAAAAAAATGTGTAGAGCATGATAGCATTTATAGAAAGCTTAAAGAATACTGAATAATACAATTCATTCTCAAAGAATAAATATTGAAAGTAAATATATACAACCACAAGTGGTATTGACAAATACAAGATTGGGTTTGTTTAGTATCTTTTGAGAACTAGGGCAATGGAATGCAAGAGAAACATGCAGGGAACCTTATCTATAATGTCATATTTCATAATAAAAATTATTTTTATGATATCATTATAAGTTGGATTCATTTTTAACAGTACTGTCTACACAGGTGTTTAATTATTCTCTTTACAATTAATATTCTTTGTTATCATACATCCTGAGGTTTGTAGCCTGTCCCAAGAATTATGTTTTGAGTTATTCTATAGACTTTCTTTTGCAAAAAATTCTGGTATCTGCAGAAAAGAAGGAAGTATGTTTCGTGCTAAATCTGAGACATGTTGAAGCAACATTATTTTTAAATCCAACTAAGTGCTCAGATTCCATTCACTCAGAAACGTGTATCTGCATATACCATTTCCAAACCTGACTATCATCTTCTAATTCAGAGGCCATTTTATTCTGCCTAACCCACTTCACATAATAGAGGGATGCTTGATTTGACATTTTTAATTTGCTACATCTACTTATTGCTACTTCTTTTCAAAGCTTTGCAACTTCTTAGCTCCCTCCAAACATTACTTTTAAAGAAGAATTCAAATATTTTTCCAGTATAAACTATTTCCCATTTTATAAGCTTTAAATATTTCAATACAAAATATACAGTTTAAACAGATATCTAAAGTGATGTCTATACAAATCCTATATCAAATGTTCTATAAAGTGAAATAGCTTTTTTGTTATGGGAATTATCCTTTGTAAATATGAACCATAACTGTATCTGTTTTTTAACTTGTTCTCTTAAATCAAGATGAATCTTAATTTATTTTTATCTTCAGATTATATTTTAAATTTGATTTTAATTGACTTTATTTAAAAGAACACGTCATTGAAGTTTGATTGACATGTAGAAAGCTGTAGTTATTTAATGTATACAACTCAGTGAGTTTGGGGTTAAGCATACATCCATAAAACTATCACCATCCCAAGGCCATAAACATATTCATCACCTCCCAAAATTTCCTCCCTACTCTTTTATTATTTATATATGGTAAGAATATGTAACATCAGACCTACCCTTTTAACAAAACTTTAGTATACAATACAGTATTGTTGGTTTGCCCAAGGCTATTTTTATGATATGTCCTTTTCAGAAAGAGAAACTGTAGGTGTGGCTGTAATTCCTTTTGCATATAATCACTTTCTGGGATGGTGGGTGGTTCTAGGTTAGGAGTTCCTAAGCTACAGTCTACTTTGAGAGCTCTGCAGAGCCTAGCAGAAAGGCAACTCTCTGTTCAGAGCAAAGTGGGTACACAGGAACAAATTCAGGTGTCTGGTAAAGATAAGCTGCTTAGGTCTATGAAAACAGCAACTAAGAAGGACAATTCACGTAGTCACACAGTGATCAGATACAATGTCCAACAGTTACATAAACACAAAAATTCACTTAAGTGCAGTTCAGTAGACAGTCTTTTGGGGAGAAGATACAAGAGGGTTAACATCTTCCATACTGAACAGACTGTGAGTAAATATTTGATCCATTTCCTTGGAAACTTCCAGTAACTTTTACTTCTGTTAGCATCAGGAACTCATTGCCTTGTTTTGACTAGATCTTTCCCAGTTATGTCTTTAGAAAAGTCACTAAAAAGTACTTAACCATCAATTTTTTTCAGGTGACTGAAGGGAGTGGGAATGTTACTAGTTGAGTTCATTCTCCTGGGTTCTTTCAACTCACAACAAAGAGTTGAAAGGTAGAGAGACAGTAGGGAAACAGAGGGAAAGTTTCATTTGAATGCACTCCAAAGGAGGAGCTGGCCAGAGTCAAGGTTAACAAAGGCAAGGAAGTTTTAGGCAGGAGGTTATATATTGCTTTCTGGTTGGGAGGTGCCTCTTTGACTGACAAGGTGGGATAATTGGATTAACAGGTCCCTCTATCTAGTCCTCCCTCTCAGTGAGCCTGTCCTTCCCCATGATGAAGTGTGATTTGGGCAGTTCTTAGTTCTGTTGCATTGGGCCCTTAGTGGGATCTGGCTGGGGAGGAAGTTATCTCCCTGCAAAGCCTTTTTGTCCTCCCATGGGACCCCCTACCTGGGCAGAGTTTGTGTGTCTTTTTCTTTGAACCTTTTCTGGGGGACTTTCTCTTTGAACCTTATCGTCCCTTTTCCAGCATGTCTATCTTTCTGCCTAACATTCCTAACAGGAACATTAGTGTTCATAATAACAAAATACTACAGTTGCATCTCTACGTGTTCACAAAGTGCCCCTTTCCACCATAGCTACTCAGTCATGTGAGAAAGGCTATCTTTCATCCAGTTTTGGCAAAGAGCGATTGTGGGCAGGGCGCAAAACATTCCTCCATAACTCCGTGGGAGTTTTTAGCAGTTTTTTAGCACAGTTGCCTTCTGCCTCGTTGTCAGATCTCAGGTACAGGCATCTGTTCTCCAGTACTGACTCCAGAGGCTCCACACCATCCATGTCCATGGCACGAAGCTGGTCTGCAAAGGGGATGGCTTTCTCAGCAGTGCCTCTGCTTCTTGGCTGCTGATGTCTGTAAGTGCTGGACACTCCGGGCACTGATCACTTCTGCTGAGATCTGGCCTCTTCCCTGAGGATCTGCCTTGGAGGTGAAGACTTTTTCTTGCCCTGTGGCAGGTAGACCCAACCAACTAAGACTTTAATTTTTTAGAATATTTTAAGGTTCACAGCAAAATTGAGAGGAAGGTATAGAGATTTCCCATATACCCCTGCCCCAACACATGCAGAATCTACCCCATTATCAACAATCCCCGCCAAAGTAGTGAATTTGTTACAGTTGATGAACCTACATTGCTACATCGTTATCACTCAAAATCTGTAATTTACATTATGATTCATGCTTAGTGTTGCCCATTCTGTGAGTCTGGACAAATGTGCAACATGTATCCATCATTATATCACACAGAGTATTTTCCCTGCCCTACAAATCTTCTGTGCTCAGCCTGTTCATCTCTTCCCCTCCCCAACCCTGGAGAGTATCTTTTTCAGAGTATTTATTATCCTTGAAGAAATCTTTGATTAAAGATTAGAGTTTGGGGAATATTATTTAGTCAGTCAAGTGAAAATGTTCTTTAAGTGCTTAAAACATCAATAATCTGATGATACAAATAGATATAAGAAGATATCATGAGATTAAAGAACAATTATTTGTTGTGTTAACTTTCTAACTAGCCTATTTTATGCCAACTAAGAACATATGTATTAATTAATATATTCAGAATATACTTTATGGCTTATTATTAAACAATATAAATAGTATTTCAGAGTATTTTAGAACACCAGATATATTATGCATAAATGTAGCATCACTTTTAGTTACATAGGAAACAATCTTTGGCTATATAATCCTATGGCACTGGAGCAACACAAGGGTTTGCTTTAGAGTGACAGACCTCCAGGTCTTCAGTGTGCTTCCAACTTCCAGGAAGAGCAGAGGAGTAAGAAACTAGGCAGGGACACTCAGCTTCTAACATGAGGACATTGATCTAACATTTTAGGGTGTTTCCTGTTTTCACAAAACAGGAATCTGTCACATGCTTGTGAGAGTTCTCCAGATAGTTTCATTTAGAATCTATCATATATGTGACCCTGTACCTCACTCTATTTCTTTTTTACTGAGTGCCCCCAAACGTTCTCTCTCCCAGAGTTGCTGCATGATTGCTTTAGCTTTAGAAATTTTCAAGAGGAAGGGAGCTAAATGAATAGATTGATGAGGGGCTGTTGGTGAAAACCTTAGAGCTCCTTCAATGGCAGGTGTGATAAATTACACACATTACCACTGTGATGATCATGCAGCAAACTGTTATTAGAGCTTAATGTAGACTATCTCATTACACAGGCAGTACTTGAATTTGAACATATTTTAGTAGAAAATATAAACTGTTCACATAATTTCAATGGAACAGGTGTTTCTCTAGATTGAGAATAAGCTTTTATTTGAAAGTATTGGCCTTATTTACTTTCAAATGGCTCAGTTATCTTACTCATGCAGAGAAAGACCTATAACGTAAGTCTTATGTACATGGAAAATAAATTAACACTTAAATACTTCTGTATTTAAAATGCCCTCATTTTGTAGAAATTCATAAATGTGACACATTTCTTAAATAAAACCTTTGCTAAAACAACAGCAATTCAATGAGTTTAAAAAGCAGATATATGACATAATAAGACAGTGAGAAGATTTTATAAGGAATAAATTGAATGAGCAATTATTTTTGGCGTGTTATATTGTCAATGTTTTCTTATGGGTGAAGTGACTATTAATATCTAAGGAAAATTTTGGTACTAAAAACCATTGTGTATTGAATAGAGAACTTCTAGTTTTTAACTATATTTTAAATACTTTGTTAAGTTAATCATTATTCAAAACACCACAGATTATTTTTTGCTTCCTTAAAATAAAGGAAATTCTGGGCAACATGGACCAGTTGAATATGAATTTAGAGACATAAACTTCATGTTCACTTATTACCAGATATACTTACTCCTCCACTGTGTGACCCAAACAGGAACACTTGCCATCATCACCATTCCTCAGTCCAAGACTACTCATTTCTTACCAGGACTATTGTTAAGGATCTTAACTGATCTTTTTGCCTTGTCCTAACCCTCCAACATTCATTATTCACTGAGTCAGAATAAATTCTCAAAAATATCTTGAATAAAATTCTCCAGTGCATTTCCATTGTAAATAGAAAAAACCTACATCCTCCCTGGCCTCCAAAGCAAGCATGGTCTTATTCCTGCCAACCTTCTTAATTTCCCTTCTCACTGTGTCTTTTTCCTCATTCACACGAGACTTTTCTGTCCATTAGCAATTCCAGGGTTATTCTGGTCTTAGAATCTTTACTCTCATTATTAGCTCTGTCTGGAATGGTCTCTCCCTTGGTTTTAGTAGGGCTGTTCTCCTTCACTCATTTCTTAAGTCAAATATATTGTCTTCTTAGCTACAGATTCACTTACTAACATTGATTGTGGTGCTAGATTATGATTTACTTAGAGCTTCTAGGGTTTTTGCAGACCTAAAATAAAAGAGGTCAGTAGTTTTGATTATATTCTGAGATAATGGAATTCATTCTTTCTCTATATATTAATATTTATATTTTTTACACATGTATTTCTCTCTGTATATATCTTATAAATTTGAACAGTGACATAAAATACAATTTCCTCATATCTATATAACTATATGAAAATAATGGATGCACTAACTACATTAGCAAATAATGAAATGCCGGGAACCCAAAAACATGCCTAACTCCAAACACTAATGTACAGCTTAACTCTAAAAACATATTCTTAAAAAATACCTTTTTTTTAGCCTAGAAAAAACAAATCAAACTAAGTAACAAAAAAGTTTTTCTCTTCACCATTTTATTATTAGTTGACCTTTTTATTTTTTTTGCAGTTTCAATTTTACAAGAAAACAGATGTTTCTGAACAGGTGTAAGTGGGTGGATTTGGAAACCTAAAAACACTAAAAGCTTTTATGACTCTTTTTTAAGAACGGTAGAGAAGGAAAGAAATTTTGGTGCCCATTTCTTTTAAAAATGTTTCTTGGCACCTGCCTCTGCATTCTACTGCTATTTTCATTCTTCTTCCCTTAAGCTAGTTGACCAAATAAATAAATAATAATGAAATGCAATTTAGTTTTATTTCCTTCAAAATTGAACTCCCCCCAAGGGAAAATACCCAGTTGTCCAGTGGTCTGTGTAATCACCTCATACTACCTGTCCCATCTGTCCTTTCATTTCCATTCCCCTGTTTCGGTTCAGGCTCTCATTATTACAATTTTCCCCCTTTCTTGGAGAAGTTTTCCTAAATGAACTCTGTAGCAAGATTTTTTTCTCACTAGTTTCTCATAAGTAATGTCTCCAAAAAATAATCTTCTAAACCAGAGATTTACTCAGGTAGGTGGAATGGAACAAACTCTGGACCCCAAATTAGGAGACCTGTTTTAAAACCACTCTTTGTACTTAGGAGCTGTTTTACCCTTTCCAATAATTTATCTTTTTGAGAATATGTTTCCTCACTTCTACAATCTCATGCTCAGACTTACTGAAAAGATTAAACAAGATTATGTGTATCAAATTTCTAGAATGATGTCTGGTATTAAACACTACAAACTTGCTGCTTAAATATTTCTCCCCTAGGCAAAATCATCAATGGCTTCCCATTAACAAGAAAACAAATCCTCAATGTCTGTGAATGGCATTCAAATATTGCAAGAAGTTGGCACCAATATATCCATGGACTGAACTTGCCACCACATATTCAGTCCTTTAGGAATTTGGACGTGGTTTCTGCACATGCCTTCCATTGTCATCTTTCTTGTCATTTCTTGCATTGTTTCCTCTGTCTGGACTTTCTCCATCCTTCTTTACTGAGTGAAATGTTGCTCATTTACCTGTTCCAGAATGTCTGGTGGAAAACTTTCCAGATGTCCACTCATGTCATGAGGCACCATGTTGTTATCTGTGTAATAGTTTATGTTCCTGTGTCACCAAACACCATGCAGGTGGCAGTCAGTGACACTCCGGCCTGCATCAGGAATTTTTTTACTATTTCTTTATACTTCAACAATGGACTCTCTGAAGGAAAAGATCATATTTGGAACCCATTTCCCTTCCATAACAAACTGAACAGAAACTAGTGGAAATCTTGATAGTTAGGGTTTGCTGAAATTGATAAAGACAAAAATTCTTACATATGTATTCCAGTGTGTATGTGTGTTAGTGTGGGGCGTGTATGTGTATGTGTGTGTGCTTGCGTGGGTAAGTGTGTGTAGAGATAGCATTACAGTGCACTGTTATAAACAGTGACTTTTATGAGCTGCTCAGAAAACTCATCTATCCATTAATTCAACTTATAATTACTACTGAATCTGTACCAGACATTGTAGTAAGGTGCCATGAATACACCTGTGAGTAACACAAAGTCCCTGCCATCATGATTACATTCTAGAAGGGAATATAGAAAATAAACAGGTAGAAAAAGAAATGCAAATATGAAGTGAGGATGTGATAAGTGTTATAAAAGTATAATGGGTTAAAAGGATAGAAAGTGGCAGAGGTTGTTATTTTGAAATGGGTGGTTCAGAGAAGGCCCCTTAGGAAGTGACTTTTGTTGAGCAGGGACATAAAAGAGGTGAGGCATTGAGCCATGTAAACATCCAGGAAAGGATATTTCTAGGCAGAGGAAATAGCAACTGCAAGGTTTTAGAAAAAAAATGAGTATAACCCAGGTTAACCTCTCCTATGGAACTAGTTTAGCCTGTCCCTCTTAAGTGAAATCATTATTAATTAATGTTTCTGTAGAAAAATATAGTGTTTTAATTTTTTCTATAATATGGTGATATTTATTGTTTCCCTCAAGCTTTTTTCTTCATCTTTAAAGTGGGGTTCATCTAGGGGAACATTAAGGTCACTTCTAATTTGTATTGCTGTGCTTCTATGACTTAAATGCTTCTCTGTTCTCTTAGCTTCCCTTTCTTCATTTGGATAATGAGTGTAATATTTTTATCTCATGAATTTATTTTGAGTTTATCCTTATGGGTAGGACACTCTAAAGTAAAAACTTGTGATTGTTGGTGGTAGTAGTAGTAATAATAGTGTTTTCTCTTTATTTCTTGATTTCTGAAGCACTGACCATCTAACCCTTTCTGTATCAGTCATGACTCTATTTTGAGGCAACACTATAAAACTCTCTCAGATAACAGTGGTCAGGAATATGCTGCAGAGTTGGAGTGTCTCTTCTTTATTAACTTGAGCACATTAAGAAAAGACACCTTTCTGGGAACATTAAGAGGGGTTCACAAGGTGCACTCAAACATTTGGTTTGTTATGCAATCCTAGTATGGAATCCACAGACAGTTCCAGTTCCTATGTGGGAGGTCACCAAGGGAATGTCCTCATGGGGGTTTGACCCATGAGGTAGCGCAGGGCAATCAGAGGCTACTTACCACTTCTCCTGTCCTTGGAATATATATTCCACCCACTATTCCTGCACTAGGAGACAGCCTCGAGAAGGTAACGTGTTATTGAGGTCATCTGGACCGTGTACAGGCATACCTTGAAGATATTGCAGGTTTCACTTCCAGACTACTGAAATAAAGTGAGTCAAACTAAGTTTGTTGTTTCCCAGTGCATATAAATTATGTTCATACTACACTGTAGCCTAATAAATGTACCATAACAACATGTCTAAAAAATGTAGAAACCTTAATTAAAACGTACTTTATTACTAAAAAATGTTCACCATCATCTGAGCTTTCAGCAAATTGTAACCCCTTTGCTGGTGAAGTGTCTTGCCTTGATGTTGATGGCTGCCACCTGATCAGGCTGGTGGTTGCTCAAGGTCGGGGCTGTGGCACTTTCTTAAAATAAGGCATCCATAAAGTTTGCTGCACTGATTAACTATTCTTTTCATGAATGATTCTCTGTAGCATCTGATTCTTTTTGATGACATTCTTATAGAACTTACCAGGTATAGGACTTATTTCAAAATTGGAATCAAACTTGTCAAGCCCTGCTGTCACTTTATCAACCAAGTATGCAGAATTCCAAATCCCTTATTGTCATTTCAGCAGTCTTCACAGCCTCTTCACTGGGGTAGATTCCATCTCAATAAACCACTTTCTTAGCTCATCCATAAGAAGCAACTCTTCATTCAGGTTTTATTATGACATTATAGTATTTCAGTCACATCTTCAGGCTCCACTCCTGCTCCTAGTTCTCTTGCCATTTCCACCACATTGGTAGTTCCTTCCTCCACTGAAGTCTTAAACCCCTCAAAGCCAACATCACTTTCTTCCAAACTGCTGTTCATGTGATTATTGTGACCTTTTCCTGCGAATCACAAATGTTCTTAATGGCATCTAGAATAGCAGATCCTTTCCATAAGGTTTTCAATTTACTTTGCCCAGATCCATCAGAGGAATCACTACCTATGGTAGCAATAGCTTTACAAACTGTATCTCTTAAATAATAAGACTTGAAAGTCAAATGATTCCTTGATGCCTGAGCTACAGAATGGATGTTGTATGATCAGGCATAAAAACAATATTAATTTCATTATATATCTCCATCAGAGCTCTTGGGTGACTAGGTGCATTGTCAATGAGCTGTCATATTTTGAAAGAAAGAATTTTTCTGAGCAGTAAGTCTCAACAGTGGGCTTATAATATTCAGTAAGCCATGTTGTAAACAGATATCCTGTCATCTAGGCTTTGTTGTTCCATCAATAGAGCTCAGGTAGAGTATATTTAGCATAATTCTGATAGACCCTAGGATTGGGGGAACAGTACATGAACAATGACTTCAACTTAAAGGCACCAGCTGCATTAGCTCCTAACAAGAGGAGTCAGCCTGTACTTTGAAGCTTTGAGCCAGTCATTGACTTCTCCTCTCTAGCTATATTCCTAGATGTACAGTTTTCCAATAGAAGGCTATTTCATCTACACTGAAAAATCTGTTCTTCAGTGTAGCCACCTTGATTACTTAGCTAGCTCTTCCAGGTAACTTGCTACATTTTCTACATCAGCACTTGCTGCTTCACCTGCACCTTTAGGTTATGGAGATGGTTTCTGTCCTTAAACCTCATGAACCAACCTCTGCTAGCTTAAAAATGTCCTGCAGCTTCCTCACCTTCTCAGCCTTTATGGAATTAAAAGAGAGTCAGAGCTTTACTCTGGATTAGTCTTTAGCTTAAGGAATTTTGTGCCTGGTTTGATCCTCTCTCCAGACCCCAAAACTTTCTCCATATCAGCAATAAGGCTGTTTGGAACTTTTATCATTTGTGTGTTCCCTGAAGTGGCACTTTTCATTTCCTTTGAGAACTTTTCCTTTGTATTCATGACTTGGCGGACTGGAGCAAAAAGCCTACCTTTCAGCCTGGACATGTCTTGGGCATGACTTCCTCGCTGAGCTTAATCATTTCTAGGTTTTGATTGGAAGTGACAGATATGAGGCTTTCTCTTGGTTGGTACAACAGTTGGAACACACACCACATTATTGATTAAGTTTGCCATTCTGTATGGGCATGGTTCATGCGCACCTGAAAAAAGTTGCAATAGTAACATTAAAGATCATTGATCACAGATCACCATAACAGATATAATAATAATGAAAGAGTTTTAAGTATTATGAGAATCACCAAAATGTGAAACAGAGACACGAAGTGAACAAATGCTTTTGCAAAGATTGAACCGATAGACTTGCTCAATGCAGTATTGCCACAAACCTTTAGTTTGTAAAGAACAGTATCTGGGCAGTGCAGCAAAGTGAAGGGCAATAAAACAAGGTATGCATGTATGTAACTGAATCCCATTAAGACTTCTACATAAACTTTAAAGGCTCTAGAGGGCAGGTGTGGACATCTGTTTTACTTGCAGCACCCAAGACAAACCTCATATGTAAGTTCCTTTGCTTTTTAAACCTGCCACCTAGTGATATGGAGTGGCCTACTTTTTTCAGTCTCTCCTTGCCCTGCAAGTATGGGGGCCATTTTCAGGTTCCAGCCAGGGAACTCCTGAGGGTGAGAACCAACAAACTAGCTGTGGTTTTGGAGACTGACAGAGTAAGACAGTTGTACAGCCTAGAGCAATTAGCCACGTTCACTTAAGCATTTGGCTAGAAGATTGGTTTGGGAAGCAGGTGGCCCAGCTGGGATGTTGCACATGGCTGGTCCGCAAGCCAGATACACAGCAGGAATTTCACACAAGCAGGCGCAAAGGAGCACTTGTGAGCATCCCTGAGATATAGCTGCTAATCCTGTCTAAACTGGCTTTCAGGGTGGTAGCCAGGGTTCTGGATAAATGTCAAGTTAATCAGATAATGACTTGAGCATGAACCCAGTGCCCAGTGTTAGTTTCTTAAAAGGCAAATTAATTTTCTTTAAACTGTGTTGGTTTCAAATCTTATGAAAATGTTTGCCTTAGATTCTGAGAAATGTTCAAATAGATAAAATAAAAGACTAAAGAAAGTGGGCTGCTCCTTCCTCCCTCCCTTCCTTCCTTCCTGATAATAAGTACTATGTGTCAAGCACTCTGCTGGGTGCTGTGGAATAAGAAAAGACAGGTGCCATACATCTGTTCTGATAGTCAACTAGCAACCTAGTAAGAATACAGGCACATATATGCAATATAAAGTATTGTAAACATGCTGTAATAAAAAATAAGAAAATTATTTTGAAAACACACACATTTTAAGTCCCAAGACTGCCAGAAATGTGTATATTGGCTACTCCTTTGTCAAGCTTTGTGGAACAGAGTGGTGGTAAATGAAAAGTTAAAAGAAGAGGTCGTTACAGAACTGGGATATAAGGATAATTCTGTTTTAGTCTCCTTTCTCTGTGAAAAAACCCAGGCATATCCAAACTTTTTCTCCTTCTACAGGGACCCCACCTTCTGTATGTGGCTATAGTTTCTCACCAGCAGCATATGAGAGGTCCGGTTGCTCTAAACAGTCACCAACACTTGGTTTATAAAGTCTTCATTTAATCATAGTCTTTTTAAAAGATGTGTAGTGTTGTTTCACGGTGGTTTAAATTTGCTTTTTCCTGATGACTAATGATATGGAGAATCTTTTTCAAGTGCTTATTCGCCATTTGTACATCTTTGTTGATGTATTTTTTAAAATATTTTGCCTATTTCAATTGGGCTGTTCATTTTCATTTTTAGTTAGGGGAGTTCTTTCTATCTTCTGGATCTATGTCCTTTGTCTTTGTGTGTTGTGCTTGTCATCTCCCAGGTCGTGGGTTGCCTTTTAGTTTTATTGACAGTGATTTCATGGAGGAAACATGTTGTTTTGATTAAATGTTATATATCCATATTTTTTTATAATGGTTCATGCTTTTAGTGTTCTAGGAAACCCTTAATCCCTCTAGAAATCTTACAATTTTAGGTTACACATAAAAGTCTGTGGACATTTTCCAGCATATGGTAACAGATAAAGATCTCTAATTTAAAAAAATCCATATGGAAATCTAATTGTTCCAGCAATTTTATTTAAAATAATTTTCTTTACATATTGAATTGCCCTGGCAGCTTTGTCAAAAATCAGCTAACTTTACTTGTTTGGGTCTATTTCTGAATGCTTGATTCTGTTCCATTTCTCTATATGCCTAATTTTTGGCCACTCACAAGTGTCTTGATTTCTGTAGCTTTAAGTCTCAAAATTAAGTATGGTAGTTATTCTAACATTATTCTTTGTAAGAAAGTGCCTATAAGATAATGCCACATCCTCTGAATTTCCATATAGTTTTAAAATCAACTTGTCAAGTTCTACAAAAAAAGCCTACAGGATTTTGGTTGGAACTGCAATGAATGTGTCAATCATTTTGTGGAGAATTAACATTTTAATGATATTGAGTATTCCAATCCATTAACAAAATCTATTATTTAATTTATTTTGACCTTCTTTAATTTCTCTCAACAATATTTTGTAATTTTTAGTGTGGAGATTTTGGTTATCCTTGTTATATTATTCTATTGTAAATGAATTTTTTAAATTTTAAAGTAATCACACTTATTTGCTGTTAACATATGCAAATGCAATTATTTATATTAACCCTCTATCCTGTAATCCAGTTAAATTCACTCATTAGTTCTACAGTTTTGTAGATTTATTGGGATTATTTTTATATAAACAAAAATAGCATTTCCGAAAAGGGACCATTTTACTCTTTATTTCTAAACTTTGTATGTTTTATTGCATTTACTTCCCATATTCTAATTGGTAAGATTTCCAAAACAGTGTTGAATAGAAATGGAGAATGTGAGCTTCCTTTGTTCCTACTCTTAACCAGAAAGTGTTCAGTCTAAGTATAATGTTAGTAATATATTTTGGATGATGTGCCTATCATTTCTGTTCTGCTAAGAGTTTTGTCCTGAATGGGTGTTGAATTTATCAGATGCATTTATTAAAATAGTAACTATTTTTAATTTCTGTTAATACAGTGGGTTATATGTATTGATGTTAAATCAATCTTGCATTTCTGGGATGAAATTTAATTGTTTATGTTGTATTATAATTTCTTACTGTTGAATTTTATACTTTGTTAAAGATTTTTGCATATACATTCATGAGGGTTATTGAGGCATAGTCATTCATTGTTTGCAATGTCTTTGCCATATTTTACTATTAGATTTATGTTAACCTTATAAAGTTATTTTGGCACTGCCTTCTTCCTCTGTTTTCTAAAGCGGTCTGTGTGGTGTTATTTCTTTCTTGAATCTTTAGTAGAATTAGCATTGAAAGCATTTGGGCCTAGGTTTTATTTGTGTTAAGGTTCTTGATAATGTGATTTTAAAATGCACATATAAGACTATTCAGATTTGTTCATTGTTATTGTGTCAACATTTTTGAGTGGTATTTTTCAAGGGTATTTTCTACTCCATCTAAATTTCCAAATTTGTTGGTGTGATGGTGTTCATATTATTTTTTATTACCCTTTAATGAGTGTAGATTTAGTAGCAAAAATCCCTCCTTCATTTCTGACATTAATGATTTTTCCCTCTTTTTTTTTCCTTGAGTAGTCTATTTAGGGGATTCTAATTTTGTTTTTATTTCCAAAGAATTAGATTTTGGTTTTGTTAATGTCTTATTATTTTTCTAGTTTCTACTTTCATTTATTTATATTGTAAATCAATTTTTTTAAAGTTTTATTTCATATTTATTTGCTGTTAATATATGCAAATGTAATTTTTCATATTAACCCTCTATCCTGCAATAGAGTTAAATTCACTCATTAATTTTATTGTTTTGTAGATTTGTTGGGATTATTCATATCTTTATTATTTCTATGCTACTTACTTTGGCTTCATTTTGTTGTTTTCTGTCCAGCTTCCTAAAGTTGAGCTGAATTTTCACTGAATTTTCCCCCTTTTCATATATACTTTTCTTCCTTTCTAATATAAGCATTTTTGTGTTTACCTGCATCTCATTAATTTTTTGATAAATTAAATATAAAAGTTTTGGATATAATTGTAGATTCACATACAGTTGTCTGAAATAATATAATATGTCAGAAATAATATGAATGAACTTGAAGGGCATAAAACTAATAAGTCAGACAGAGAAAGACAAATACTGTATGATTTCACTTACATGTGGAATCTAAAACAAAATAAAACAAAAAGTAATTCATAGAAACAGAGTAGAATGGTGGTTGTTGGAGTAGGGGAGTGGGGGAAATGGGGAAATGTTAATCAAAGGGTACAAACTTATGGTTATAAGATTAATAAGTTCTGAAGATCTAAGGAACAGCATAGTGACTATAGTTATTAGTACTGTATTGTATAGTTGAAATTTGCTAAAAGACTAGATCTTGTGTTCTTACCACACACACATGAACAATAACTCTAAGAGGTGACAGATGTTAATTAGATTATGATAAATATTCCACAATGTGTACCTATGTCAAATCATCACATTATATAGTTTAAATATATGCAGTTTTATTTGTCAATTATACCTCTATGCATGTAGAAAAAAATTAAATTCAACAACCAAAAAAGAAGAAACAATATGAAGAGATGTAGCCTTCACCCAGTCTTAACCAGATAGTGTTCAGTCTAAGTATAATGTTAGTAATATATTTTGGATGATGTGCCTACCATTTCTGTTCTGCTAAGAGTTGATGGAATATCACAACCACTGATACATCTAAAATATAGAACATTTCACCACCACAAGATCCTTCTATCGCACTTTAATAATCATATCCACTTGCCTTCTGCCTCCCTTTTCCAACCCCATCCTTAAAACCTAGAAAATACTAATATTTTCCCATTTATATAATTTTGAAGTTTCAACAGTTATATCAATAGAATCATGCAGTATGTAACTTTTTGAGATTAGCCCTTTACTCAGCAATCTTCTCTTAAGATTAATGTTAAGTTGTTACAAGTATCAATAGGTCATTCTATTTCTTTCTTTCTCCCTTCCTTCCTTCCTTTCTTCTCTTGAGTAAAATTTGATGATATGAATGTGCCACAGTTTGTTTAACTACTCAGCCATTGGAACACATCTGGGTTGTTTATGTTTTTGGCTATTATGAGTAAAGCTACTCTGAATATTTGTTAACAGGTGAGTGTGTGTGTGTGTGTGTGTGTGTGTGTGTGTGTGTGTGAACTGGGCCTTTGTTTCTCTGGGATACATGCCCAGGATAGCAATTGCATGTTTAGTTTTAACTTATAAACTGTTTTTCAGAGTAGCTGTACCATTTGATATTTTAATAGGTAATGTATGAGTTATACCATTTATCCAAATCCTCACAAGAATTTGTTGTCATTATTTTATTTTAGTCATTCTGATGAGTATGTTGCGATATCTTACTGTGGTTTTAATTTGCACTTCCCTAATGGCAAATGATGGTGAATTCATCAGTTTACTTACCATCTGTATATCCTCTTTGTGTGAAATGTCTGTTCGTACCTTTTGACCATTTCTATTTGGATTGTTTTTTTACCACTAATTTTTTAGAGTAAATTTACAAAAAATTTACAAACATACTAGAAAATTTCCCATACACATTGGACCAACTTTCCCTCTTCTTAACATTTTACCTAGTATGGTAGTTTTGTTCCAATTTATGAACCAATGTTGATACTACAGTCCATAGATTATTCAGATTTCCTTAGTTTTTACCTAATGCCATTTTTCAGTTCTGGAATCCCATCCTTATCTTACAATTAATTACCATGAATCCCTCAACTCCAATTGGCTATCATAGTTTCTCAAATATTCCTGTTTTTGAGACCTTGACAGTTTTGAGTAATGTGGGTCAGGTATTTTGAACAATGTCCATCAGTGGTATTTGTCTGATATGTTTCTCATGGTTAGACTAGAGTTGGGAGTTTTTGAGAGGAAGACAAAAGAGTTAACATTAAAAAAAATGATATAGAATGCCATTCTCATCACATTATATCATGGGTATACTGACATCCTGACCAGTCACTTTTGATATCACTCTTATTATTTGGCTAAATTAGTGATTACCTGGCTCATCTATTGTAAAGTGATTCTTCTCTCCCTTTCAAGGAAGTCACTATGTTCAGTGAACACATAAAGAATGGGAGTTATAATTCACTTCCTGTAGGATGGAGTATCTGGATAAATTATTTGGAATTCTGCACAGGAAATCTATTTTCTCCCACTTATTTATTTATATCAGTATAGACTCATGGTATTTATTTTATAATTTTGGATATAATCCAGTACTACTTAATTTTGTCATTTAAATTGTCCCAGTATTAGCTGCAGGGAGATCTTTCAGTTGGCCCCTGTATCTGTTGGCATATTTCCATCATTGTGTTTTTTAAGCACTTATTTTCTGGATTTCCAGAACTGTAAGCCCATACTGTATGTTTTCTTCACTGCTCCTAGAAACAGCCATTTGTCCAAGGATGCTTAGGTTCTTACATTGGAAAGTAGTATTAGAAACCAAGATATCTGGGTGCAAGGTGTTCTTGTTGCTAATCAGTGAGATGTCATTCTTTCTAGGTCCTCTCAGCAAGGATGTATACTAGTCTGTGTATATACACCTATATAAAAATATGATTATATGTAACCAACTTTGTCTATATTTAGCTAAATATGAGTTCATACTGATGCCTCCATCTTAATCCATTACTTTACTATATAGCTTCATACTTTTGCTCTTCTATAACCTCCTGCATACTCCAACAGTGAGACACCTGGTTCCCACCATCTACCATCCATTAAACTAGTTGTTCTATTTCAATGTATGTACAAATAGGTTTCAGAATTGTTAACTTGTACTCAAAAGGAAACAACTTTATCAACCAGTGTATAGTACTTATTTATAGTTCCTTAGACCTTAGTCCTTTGGATTCCACTTGTTTCCAAAGCAGATTCTTTATCCCATTCTATTCAGTGAGTTTATTTCATAAATTTTAATATAAGTAGATTTTAAGTAGTCTTCACTTTATCCTGGATCCCCAAATTCTTAAATGATTCTTTAATTGCATATATTAAGGCTCATGCATTGTACTTACAAGGTTCTATGGTTTTTGACAAATGCATAGCATCATGTAAACACCATTATAGAATCATACAGAATAGTTTCACCACCTTAAAAAAATTCACCGTGCTTCACTTAATCAAACACTGTACTGCCTCTTGAATCCCTGACAACAAATGATCTTTTTTACTATCTCCATAGAGTTACTTTTTCCAGAATGTCCTGTAATTGGAACCATATATCATGTTGCTTTTCCAGACTAGCTTCTTTTACTAAGCAATATGCACTGAAGAGTCATCTGTATTATTGCATGGCTCAATTGGTTATGCCTTTTAATCATTGAATAATACCCCATTTATGGATATACCACGGATTGTTTATTCACCTTTCCAAGAGAACCTTGATTGCCTCCAGTTTTTGGCAGTTATAAATAAAGGTGCTGTAAACATTTTATGCAGACATAAGTTTTCAAAATCAGTTGGGTAAATACCTAAACTACTATGTTTAGCTTTGTAAGAAACTTTCAATTGTCAAACCTCCAAAGTGTCTGTGCCATTTCGCATTGTTATTTTAATATATATTTCCTTAGTGACAAATGAGTTAAACAGCTTTTCATAGGGTTAATTTCCATCTGCATCTTTTCTTTGGTGAGGTGTCTGCTAAGAGCTTTTGCACATTATCAAATGGATTGATTGTTTTCTTTGCTGTTGAGTTTTTTTTAAAATTTACGTTTACTAGGCTCTCCCCTACCCCAAGTCCCCTCTACAAACACCATTACAGTCACTGTCCATCAGCATAGTAAGATGTTGTAGAATCACTACTTGTCTTCTCTGTGTTGCAAAGCCCTCCCCTTTCCCATCCCCCCACATTACACATGCTAATCATAATATCCCCTTTCTTCTTCCCCACCGTTATCCCTCCTTACCCTCCCATTCTCCCAGTCTCTTTCCCTTTGGTAACTGTTAGTCCATTCTTAGGTTCTGTGATTCTACTGCTGTTTTGTTCCTTCAGTTTTTCTTTTGTTCTTATACTCCACAGATGAGTGAAATCATTTGGTATTTGTCTTTCTCTGCTTGGCTTATTTCACGGAGCATAATACCCTCTAGCTCCATCCATGTTGTTGCAAATGGTAGGATTTAGTTTTCTTCTTATGGCTGAATAATATTCCAATGTGTATATGTACCACATCTTCTTTATCCATTCATCTACTGATGGACACTTTGGTTGCTTCCATATCTAGGCTATTGTAAATAGTGCTGCGATAAACATAGGGGTGCATCTGTCTTTTCCAAACTGGAGTGCTGCATACTTAGGGTAAATTCCTAGAAGTGGAATTCCTGGGTCAAATGGTATTTCTATTTTGAGCATTTTGATGAACCTCCATATTGCTTTCCACATGGTTGAACTAATTTACATTCCCACCAGCAGTGTAGGAGGGTTCCCCTTTCTCCACAACCTCGCCAACATTTGTTGTTGTTTGTCTTTTGGATGGTAGCCATTCTTACTGGTGTGAGGTGATATCTCATTGTGGTTTTAATTTGCATTTCTCTGATAACTAGTGATGTGGAGCATCTTTCCATGTGTCTGTTGGCTACCTGAATTTCTTCTTTGGAGAACTGTCTGTTCAGCTCCTCTGCCCATTTTTTAATTGGATTATTTGCTTTTTTTTTTGTAGAGGTGTGTGAGCTCTTTATATATTTTGGATGTCAAGCCTTTATCAGATCTGTCATTTACAAATATTTTCTCCCATACTGTAGGGTACCTTTTTGTTCTATTGATGGTGTCCTCTGCTGTACAGAAGCTTTTCAGCTTGATATAGTCCCACATGGTCATTTTTGCTTTTGTTTTCCTTGCCCGGGGAGATATGTTCATGAAGAAGTCACTGATGTTTATGTCCAAGAGATTTTTGCCTATGTTTTTTTCTAAGAGTTTTATGGTTTCATGACTTACATCCAGGTCTTTGATCCATTTTGAATTTACTTTTGTGTACGCGGTTAGACAGTGATCCACATTCTTTCTCTTACATGTAGTTGTCCAGTTTTGCCAGCACCATCTGTTGAGGAGACTGTCATTTCCCCATTGTATGTCCATGGCTCCTTTATCGAATATTAATTGACCATGTATGTTTGGATTAATGTCTGGAGTCTCTAGTCTGTTCTACTGGTCTGTGGCTCTGTTCTTGTGCCAGTGCCAAATTGTCTTGATTACTATGGCATTGTAGTAGAGCTTGAAGTTGGGGAGTGAGATCCCCACCACTTTATTCTTCTTTCTCAGGATTGCTATGGCTATTCAGGGTCTTTGGTGTTTCCATATGAATTTTTGAACTATTTGTTGCAGTTCGTTGAAGAATGTTGTTGGTAATTTGATGGGATTGCATCAAATCTGTATATTGCTTTGGGCAGGATGGCCATTTTGACAATATTAATTCTTCCTAGCCAAGAGCATGGGATGAGTTTCCATTTGTTAGTGTCCTCTTTAATTTCTCTTAAGAGTGTCTCATAGTTTTCAGGGTATAGGTCTTTCACTTCTTTGGTTAGGTTTATTCCTAGGTATTTTATTCTTTTTGATGCAATTGTGAATGGAATTGTTGTCCTGATTTCTCTTTCTATTGGCTCATTGTTAGTGTATAGGAAAGCCACAGATTTCTGTGTGTTAATTTTGTATCCTGCAACTTTACTGTATTCTGATATCAGTTCTAGTAGGTTTGGAGTGGAGTCTTTAGGGTTTTTTCTGTACAATATCATGTCATCTGCAAATAGTGACAGTTTAACTTCTTCTTTACCATTCTGGATTCCTTGTATTTCTTTGTTTTGTCTAATTGCCATGGCTAGGACCTCCAGTACTATGTTAAATAACAGTGGGGAGAGTGGGCATCCCTGTCTTGTTCCCGATCTCAGAGGAAAAGCTTTCAGCTTCTCGCTGTTCAGTATGATGTTGGCTGTAGGTTTATCGTATAGGGCCTTTATTATGTTGAGATACTTGCCCTCTATACCCATTTTGCTGAGAGTTTTTATCATGAATGAATGTTGAATTTTGTCGAATGCTTTTTCAGTATCTATGGAGATGATCATGTGGTTTTTGTCTTTCTTTTGGTTTATGTGGTGGATGATGTTGATGGATTTTCGAATGTTGTACCATCCTTGCATCCCTGGGATGAATTCCACTTGGTCATGGTGTATGATCCTTTTGATATATTTTTGAATTCGGTTTGCTAATATTTTATTGAGTATTTTTGCATCTACATTCATCAGGGATATTGGTCTGTAATTTTCTTTTTTGGTGGGGTCTTTGCCTGGTTTTGGTATTAGGGTGATGTTGGCTTCATTGAATGAGTTTGGGAGTACACCCTCCTCTTCTATTTTTTGGAAAACTTTAAGGAGAATGGGTATTATATCTTCTCTGTATGTCTGATAAAATTCCGAGGTAAATCCATCTGGCCCGGGTGTTTTTTTCCTGGGTAGTTTTTTGATTACTGCTTCAATTTCTTTGCTTGTAATTGGTTTGTTTAGATTTTGTGTTTCTCCCTTGGTCAGTCTTGGAAGGTTGTATTTTTCTAGGAAGTTGTCCATTTCTTCTAGGTTTTCCAGCTTCTTGGCATATAGGTTTTCATACTAGTCTCTAATAAATTTTGTATTTCTGTTGGGTCTGTCGTGATGTTTCCTTTCTCATTTCTGATTCTGTTGATGGGTGTTGATTCTCTTTCTCTTAATAAGTCTGGCTGGAGGCTTATCTATTTTGTTTATTTTCTCAAAGAACCAGCTCTTGGTTTCATTGATTTTTTGTATTGTTTTATTCTTCTCAATTTTATTTATTTCTTCTCTGATCTTTATTATGTCCGTCCTTCTGCTGACTTCAGGCCTCAATTTTTCTTCTTTTTCCAATTTTGATAACTGTGATGTTAGACTATTCATTTCGGTTTGTTCTTCCTTCTTTATATATGACTGTATTGCTATATACTTTCCTCTTAAGACTGCTTTGGCTGTGTCCCACAGAAGTTGGAGCTTTGTGTTGTTGTTGTCATTTATTTCCATATTTTGCTGGATCTCCATTTTAATTTGGTCGTTGATTCATTGACTATATAGAAGCGTGTTGTTAAGCCTCCATGTGTTTGTGAGCCTTTTTGCTTTCTTGGTACAATTTATTTCTAGTTTTATACCTTTGTGGTCTGAAAAGTTGGTTGGTAGGATTTCAATCTTTTTGAATTTACTGAGGCTCTTTTTTGTGGCCTACTATGTGGTCTATTCTGGAGAATGTTCCATGTGCACTTGAGAAGAATGTGTATCCTGTTGCTTGTGGATGTAGAGTTCTATAGATATCTATTAGGTCCATCTGTTCTAGTGTGTTGTTCAGTGCCTCTGTGTCCTTACTTATTTTCTTTCTGGTGGATCTGTCCTTTGGAGTGAATGGTGTGTTGAAGTCTCCTAAAATGAATGCATTGCATTCTGTTTTCTCCTTTATTTCTGTTAGTATTTGTTTCACACATGCTGGTGCTCCTGTGTTGGGTGCATATATATTTATAATGGTTGTATCCTCTTGTTGGACTGAGCCCTTTATCATTATGTAATGTCCTTCTTTATCTCTTGTTACTTTCTTTGTTTTGAAGTCTATTTGGTCTGATACTAGTACTGTAACACCTGCTTTTTTCTCCCTATTGTTTGCATGAAACATCTTTTTCCATCCCTTGACTTTTAGTCTGTGCATGTCTTTGGGTTTGAGGTGAGTCTCTTGTAAGCAGCATATAGATGGGTCTTGTTTTTTTATCCATTCAGTGACTCTATGTCTTTTGATTGGTGCATTCAGTCCATTTACATTTAAGGTGATTATCGATAGGTATGTACTTATTGCCATTTCAGGCTTTAGATTCGTGGTTACCAAAGGTTCCAGGTTACTTTCCTTACTATCTAAGAGTCTAACTTAACTCACTTAGTATGCTGTTACAAACACAATCTAAAGGTTCTTTTCTATTTCTCCTCCTTTTTCTTCCTCCTTCATTCTTTATATATTAGGTATCAAATTCTGTACTTTTTGTCTATCCCTTGATTGACTTTGGGGATAGTCAATTTAATTTTGCATTTGGCTCGCAATCAGCTGCTCCACCCTCCCTACCGTGATTTTATTACCTCTGGTGACAGCTATCCAACCCTAGGAACACTTCCATCTGTAGCAGTCCCTCCAAAATAGACTGTAGAGATGTTTTGTGGGAGGTATACTCTCTCAGCTTTTGCTTATGTGGAAATTGTTTAATCCCCCCTTCAAATTTAAATGATAATCTTGCTAGATAAAGTAATCTTGGTTCCAGGCCCTTCTGCTTCATGGCATTTAATACATCCTGCCACTCCCTTCTGGCCTGTAAGGTTTCTGGTGAGAAGTCCGATGTTAGCCTGATGGGCTTTCCTTTGTATGTGATCTTATTTCTGTCTCTGGCTGCTTTTAACAGTCTGTCCTTATCCTTGATCTTTCCCATTTTAATTACTATGTGTCTTGCTGTTGTCATCCTTGGGTCCCTTGTGTTGGGAGATCTGTGGATCTCCATGGCCTGAGAGACTATCTCCTTCCCCAGATTGGGGAAGTTTTCACAACTACCTACTCAAAGACACTTTCTATCCCTTTTTCTCTCTCTTCTTCTTCTGGTATCCCTATAGTGCAAATATTGTTTCACTTGTATTGGTCACACAGTTCTCTCAATATTCTTTCATTCTTAGAGATCCTTTTTTCTCTCTGTGCCTCAGCTTCTTTGTATTCCTCTTATCTAGTTTCTATTTCATTTATTGTCTCCTCCACCGTATCCAACCTGCTTTTATTACCCTCCGTCGTGCTCTTCAATGATTGGATCTCTGACCTGAATTCATTCCTGAGTTCTTGGATGTCTTTCCGTACCTCCATTAGGATGTTGATTATTTTTATTTTGAAGTCCTTTTCAGGAAGAATAGCAAGGTCCATATCATTTAAATCTTTCTTGGGGGTTGTATTAACAATTTTATGCTGGACAAGGTTCCTTTGGCATTTCATGTTTGTATATGGCGCCCTCTAGTGTCCAGAAGCTCTATTCTGGAGCTGCTCAGCCCCTGAAGCAATGTCGGGGGTCGCAGGGGAGCGGTACTGGTGCCTGGGGGGAGGAAAGAGCTGTTCCACCTCCTGGCTGCTGTGCCTGTCTCCACTGCCTGAGCCAGTGGGCCAGTCACACAGGTATAAGTTTTTGTCCCAGAGCAGCCAGATATGGATCTCTGCTTTCCACAAGCAGCCAGAATCCCAGTCTCCCCAGAAACTCTGCCTGTAGTCATGCGAGTCTCATGAAAGCACCATGAAATGTAGGTTTGTGCTCCCAGCACAGATCTCCAGAGCTAGGTATTCAGCAGTCCCAAGCCTTCCACTCCCTCCCTGCTTCGTTTCTCTTCCTCTCACCAGTGAGCTGGGGTAGGGGAAGGGCTCGGGTCCCACAGAGCCACAGCTCTGGTACGTTACCCTGTTCACTGAGGTCTGCTCTTTTCTCCAGGTGTGTGCAGTCTGATGCATCCTCTTTCTTGTTGCTCTCTCAGGATTAGTTCCTCCAATTAAATTTTCTAATTGTATCCAATTTTAGGAGGAAGCTTCTGTCTCTCCTCTCATGCTGCCATCTTTAATATACACTGTGTGCTGTCGAATTTTAAGTGTTCTTTGTATATTTTGGATAAGGTGTGTTATCAGATTTGTGATATGCATGTATTTTCTCTCAGTCTGTGGCTTGCACTTTCAGTCTTTTAACAGTGCCTTTCACAGACCACAGATTTTTCATTTCAATACGACCAGTCTATCAATTTTTTCTTTCATTGGTCATAGTTTTGGTTTGTTATTGGTACATTAGCTCAAATCTGTCATTATATTTTTGTTTTCTGTTTGTTCTCTCTGGGTATTTTTTTTTCATTTTTATCTTTTCTTTTTCTGACTTCCTGTGGATTAAACAACTTTTTGAATTCTATTTTGATTTATCTATAGTGTCCTTAAGCATATCTCATATATATGTATATATTTATTTACTTATTGTGGCAAAATATATGTAACAAAATTTACTGTTCTGGCCATTTTTAAGTGTATAGTTTACTGGTAGTAAGTACATTCACATTGCAAAGAGCGTATCTGTTACCGTCATCTGTCTCCAGAATTTTTTCATGTCCCCAACATATAACTTAGCACCAATTAAATAGTACTTCCCTATTCTTCCCTTTCCCATCTCCTGACAACCACAATTCTACTTGCTATCTCTATGAATTTGAGTGCTCTATGTAGTATATCTTTTTGTATAGCTGTCTTTGTGATTTCTTTAGGTATTATATGTACATAACTTACAACAGTCTACTGGTATTGACATTTTACAAGTTGAAGTGAAGTGTAAAAACAGTATTTCCCTTTAGGCCTCTTTAACTTCCACCTTTTATAGTATAATTATCTTAGGTATTTTTTCTATATATATTGAGAAACACATCAGATGGTGTTATAAATTTTGCATTATCATTAAACACAGGTTAGAAATTTAAGAGAATAAAGTATTTTATTTAACTATATTTTTACTCTTTCCATTATTCCCTTTTCTGATATTCAAGATTGCTCATTTCTCCCTTTATTATTCTAATTTTTTGATATACTGTATTTTCATTATTTTTTGGTTAAAATATATTCTAATTTTCTCTGTAATTTCTATTCTGACCCATGACTTATTCATGAGTAAATGACTTAGTTTCCAAATGTTTGGTGTTTTTCAGGATATTTTGTTGTTATTTATTGTGATTTCTAATTTAGTTTCAAGTTTGGTTTCTTTTACTAGTCTTGCTAATTACAGTTTTTATGGTTTTGGTCTTAAACTTCCACTATCCAAAAATCCCTTACAAGTCTGATTCTCTTTATATTTTAATTGAATCTCCATCATGTTGTCTGTTTTACATGTAATATTTGTTCTTTTAGACTGCAACTTCCTCATTTTTGAAATATTCTTTTATCAGCTCCCATAATATTACAGAATTGTTTTTTTTATCAACCTCACTGGCTTCCATGTTTTTAAAACCCTTTATGAGATCTTCCCTTTCTATGAGTCTTTTAAATGTTATATCACTTGTATCCTTTTCTTTACAAATTTCCTATCAGAAATGAGCAATTGTACTTCCATGACTTTATGCTGTGTTCCAGATTTTCATCTTCTTTTCTGAGTTCCAGACTCTTATACCCACCTGTCAGCATTTCCAATGATACATTTTATATATATTTATATTTATATATAAATATTTTTTAAATATATACAAATATTACATAAACATAAATATAGATAAAAGTAAGTATATAATATAAATATTATATATATACATGCAAAATGTATATATACAATATTTTTCCTTCTTGTAACAGGCTTTTTCCTCTTTGTAAATGGAACTACCATCACCATCACATATTTGTTGCAAATGAAATTCTAGGCATCATCTTGATTCCTCCTTTGTCTCTTCCAAATAAACCTGAAAATTTTTTAATGTATTACTACCATCTTGACTCTTGCCAATTCTGTTTAATATTCCAACCACCAACTTAGTCACAGTCATGATCTTCTCAATTCTGATCAACTAAAACTCAGTTACTAAGTGTCTTCTTGTCTCTACTTTTGTTCCCTGGCATAACAAAGAGAAAGAGAAATGATTTCTGAAATATTAATAGGATCATACTTATTAGCTTTCAACAGCATCCCATCAAACTTAAGTGTAATCTCAGATTCCTTATCAATGTCTTCAAGACCTAAAACACTCCACTCCCTGCTTTCATCTCCATTCTTGTATCATCTTTTGTTCCTCTCATTATCGCCCAGCCACAGTTTCCTTTGTTTCTTGAATATGTCCAGTCCTTCTCTCCAAGGGCTTGAAATTGTTACTTTCCCTGCTTAGAATTCTCTTCACCCTTCAGGTTTAACATAAAAATAAAATTCTTGGAGATACTTTCTTTAAAACACTAGCTATAGTAGTTCTTCCGCGGTTTCTCCATATCGTTAATCTGCTCATTTCCTTCAGGGCACTGAAGAGTTTTTGCAGTAATCTTTTTATTATTTTGTTTTTGACTGGTCTTGCTCCTATTACTCGAAAAAAGGGATCTTGTCCTTTCAGTTTATTGCTGTATTCAGTGTTTCAAATAATATTTGACACAGTAAAATTCAACCCATGCGTATTGAATGAGTAACTACCAAGAAAAGAGTCTAACCTTTGTTAAATTCTTAAAGGGAACATTTGCTCATAACTTAAGAAATACCACTTTTAAATTACTTTGAAAAACAAAGATTTGTTGTGTTGGGTTACAAGACATGAAAAACACAGAGGACTCCTTGATCAAGGGACGCTAGAAGGTAGGAAAGTAGACGTAGAGATCAACTAGACCTCTCTGTATCAGTTGGTTTCTATCAACTGATTACATCTCAGACAGATTACATGTATATGAGAGGTCCACTGGGTAGTTTCTCAGGTTTTCCCAAGATGTGTAATTTATTAACATTGTCAATTGGTTTAGCATGGAATTAGTATATGTATGGGGTTAAAATGTTGCATTGGCTTCTTTGTGGGGTCTTTTGCAGTTCATACAAATTTTAAGAATTTTTTTCCTATTTCTGTTAAAAATGCCCCTGAAAGTTTGATAGAGATTGCACTGAATCTGTAGATAGCTTTGGGTAGACATTTTAGCAATTATTGTAGCCCATGAACATGAGATATCTTTTGTTTATTAGTTTCTTCTTTAATTTCTTTCAGCACCTTCTTACAGTTTTCAGTGTGCAGCTGTTGCATCTATTTCATTGAATTTATTCCTAAGTATTTTATTCTTTAGGTGCTATTATAAATCAGATTGTTTTCTTACTTTCCTTTTTGGATAGTTTGTTGTTAGTATACTGAAATGTAATTGACTTTTGTTTGTTGATTTTGCATTTTGCAATGTACCAAATTCATTTATCAATTCTAACAAGTTTTCCATGGAGCCTTTACGGTTTTCTACTTATAACATCATGTCATTTGCAAATACAGACAATATAACTTCTTCCTTTCTGATTTGGATGACTTTTTTTTCTTTCTCCTGCCCAATTTATCTGGCTGACTTCCAGTACTACTTATGTTGAATAGAAGTGGTGAGTGTGGGCACTCTTGTCTTATTCCTAATCTCAGAGGACAAACTTTCAGTTTTTTGCAATTGTGTATGATGTTAGCTATGGGATTGAACATAGGGCTGTTCTTATTGTTGTTACATTCCTTCTGTACCTAATTTTTGAGTTTTTATCAAGAAAGGAGGATGAATTTTGTCAATACTTTTTCTGCATATATTGCTATTATCATATGATTTTTATCTTACATTCTGTTAATGTGGTATATGACATTTATTGATTTGCATATGCTGAACCATCCTTGCACCTCAGAGATAAATCCCACTGGATCATAGTGTGTTATCCTTTTAATGTGTTGTTTAATTTGGTTTGTAGTATTTTGTGGGGAATTTTTGTGTCTATATTCATCCAGGATATGGGCCTATAGTTTTCTTTTCTTGTATTGTCTTTTTATATGCCTTTGGTATCAGGGTAGTGCTGGTCTCACAAAATGAATCTGGAAGTTTCCTGTCCCTTTCAATTAGCAATCTTGAAAAAGAACAAGAAAGATGGAGGAATCATCATTCTAGCTTGCAATCTACAGTAATCAAAATGGTTTGGCTGGCATAAAAACAGACATACAGACAAATGAAACAGAATGGAGAACCTGAAAATAAACCAACCTATATTTAGTAAACTAATCTTTAAAAATTAGACTTTTCAAAGAATACACACTGAGGAAAGTATAGTTTGTTCAATAAATGATTTGGGGAAAATTATACTCACATATAACAGAATGAACCACTATTTTATGCCATTCACAAAAGTTAATGGATTAAAGACTTAATGTAAGGTCTGAAACTACAAAAGTGTTAGAAGAAAACATAGGGCATCATTTCCTTTACACTAGTTTGACAATGATGTTTTCCAAGACACAATTCTTGACATGTATGCCTAGCATATGTTAGGTATGTACCCAATAGAGTGTCAACCAACATGAGCCAAAAATGGATAGAATCTCAAGGAGAAACAGATGAATCCACTCTCACAGTTGGAGACTTCAACACCTCTCTCAGCAATGGACAGACTCAGGAAAGAGAATATCGGTAAGGACAGTTGAATTCAATAACACCATTTATCAAGTGGCTATAATTGAAATCTATAGAATATTCCATTCAACAACATCAGAACACACATTTTCTCAAGGCCGCGTGGGACATTCACCAAGATAGATCTCATGCTGGGACTTAAAACACAGCTTAACAAATTTAAGAGAATAAAAATTATGTAATGTCTGTGCTAAGACCACAATGAAATTAAACTAGAAATCAATAACAGAAAGGTTACTGGAAAATCCAAAAATACATGAAGAGTAAACAATGCATTTTTAAAGAACACATGGGCCAAAGAAGAAATCTCAAGAGATATTTAGAAATTTTGAAGTACATGAAAATGAAAATACAGCTTACCAAAATTTGGGGGGATGCACCAAAGGAGTTCTTAGAGGGCAATTTATAGCATTGAGTGCATATTTTAGAAAAACAGAAACATCTAAAGTCAATAATATAAGTTCCCACCTGAGGAATCTACAAGAAAAAGAGCAAATTAAATCCATATCATCTATATAAGATCTTTATGAGGAAAGCTATGAAACTCTGATGAACAAAATCAAAGAAGAATCAAATAAATGTAGAGATATTCTATGTTCAATGATTAGGAAGACTCAGTATCATCAAGAGGTCAGTCTCCTCAACTTGGTTTATAGATTCAATGAAGTCCCAATTAAAATCCCCCAAGTTATATTATGAATATCAGCAAACTTATTCTAAAGGTTACATTCAGAGGCGAAAGACCAGAATATCCAACACAATATTAAAGGAGAAGAACAAAGTTGGAGAACTGATGCTACCTAACTTCAAGGCTTACTATAAAGGTATAGTGCACTAGGAACTTTGGGTTATTTTGTTATGTCAATGTAGGCTCATCTTTGATAAGAAGTCCGCTGTTCTGGTAACTGATGCTGAAAACAAGGGAGACAATGCAATTGTGGGGCAGGGAGTATTTGGGAAATCTTTGTATTTGCTTCCCAGTCCTGTTATGAACCTTAAACTATTCTTCTAAAAAAGTCTTTATAAAAAAAGCTAACCATCACACTATTAAATTCTACCAAGTTTTCAAGGCAATGATAAATTACATCTATAAGCTGGGAAAATGCCAACATAATCAAGACAGTAATATCCATATATAGTCATCAAAGATTGTATGTTGCAGAGCTGCAAAATTTTGGTATTGGTTAGCTTGAAGGTATCCTAGAGAATAATTATTAATATGGAACTACATTTCTGCTCACTTCTTTTAGTATTGCAGTGTTATAGTCTGAATTGTCTTCTCCTAAAATTCATATATATTGATGTCCTAGTCCCTAGTACCTCAAAATAGAACTATATTTGGAGACAGGATCTTTACTGGTTATTGGGATGTGTTCTAATCCAATATGACTGGTGTCATGATAAGAAGAAGAAATTAGGACAAATGAGGGGACCCTAGGGGTATGTGCTCACAGAAGAAAGACCATGTACAAATCAGTTATCTTCAAGTCCTCTGAAAAATCTAACCTTGCTGACACCTTGATCTCAGACTTCTAGCCTCTGAAACCATAAGCAAATACATTTCTGTTGTTATGCCATCCAGTCTATAGGATGTTGTGTAGTAGCCCTAGCAGACTAATGCAGGCAGAATATTATTTCTTCCATAAAATCCCATTAATGCTTTATGGATAGGAACACCTGCTTCTTCAGAGGGAACAAGGCAGTTTATTACAGCATTTAAGATATGGCTTTGACCTTGGATAGAAGTCACACACAATGTCTAAAGGTTCCAGCCCTCTCTTAGTTGGCAGTTGTCATTTCTCTGCTATTACAGCATTTGACATACATGTGTGACCCTGGAAAGTCCTTTAACTTTACTCAATTTCTACATATATAAAATAGGAAATATTTTATTGAAAATTCATTGCTATAATTTACACAAGGCACTTAACATCAGCCAGACATATGTTAAGCAATTAATATTTTAGCTTAAAAATAGATGTTTAAAATTTATATAGAATTTTTAAGACTGTAACCCCACTACATAGATAGCCACTCTTCACTTACAGCTCTATTTCCTGTTAGTCTTTTTCTTTGTATAGTTTAAAATTTTTAACTATATTTATCATAATATGACTTACCCAAATTCTTAATTTTGAAATATTTTCTCACTAAAGTTTAATACATGTTCACTGCTGAAAAATTGGAAAATGCAGAAAAGTGTTAAAAGTACAGTTCATTTTAATCACTATTAACATTTTTCTGTATTCAGTCAAAATCATATAATGCAAGTAAATAATAAAATAAATAAAATGGAAATACTACTTAGTTTATTTCTTCAATAAAAATTAACTATGTGCCAGGCATTATTCTTTGCTCATTAATGCTGATTAAGACAGGGCAAAGTACCTCTTACACTTCTTTCTAATTGGGGAGAGTATAATAAGCAAGAAAAGTCAAAACATATTTTTGATAGTATGGTAGATTTGATAACTGAGCAATTTCTTTTGCTGAAATCAACTGCGATTTCTAGATAAAATATTCTTACAAACCCATCTATCTGAAAGCACACACAATCTGACTGGAAACAGGAATTCTCAGGGACCAAATATAATTGAAAGAAGAAACTCAGAGTAGTAAACAGAGAATTGACACAGGCTCTAATGAGAGGGCATTTGCCAAATCAAAGAGAATTGAGCTTCAGTTTTCATGATCTTAGGAAGTACAGAGGACAGGGGACAAATCTCAGTCTGCAAGAGGTGGAGAGTTCAGTAGTGACCTGCCAGGGAAATTGGTCTCAAAACTTGATACTGGATGGAAAGAAAAAACATCTTCTTTAATAATTTATAGCCACATGAAATCAAATTTGTTACAAGGGCTTGAAAATATTAGAAATGAGCATGAGACTATAAAAATAACCAAGACTTTTGAAAAAGAATAAAATAAGGTTTCTACAAATAAAAGACAATTGAAATAATTTAATATATGGCATTATCAGTTTAGACCCAACTGAAGAGAAAATTAATATATTACAAATGGATTCAAAAGCTTAATCAGATTATAGAATAGAAAAATAAGGAAATAAAAAGTATGAAAGATCAGGGAACATAAATAAGAGAATACGAAAAATCTAATATGCTTAAATCACTTGAAGGAAAACTTGGGAGAAATGGAGAGACCTATAGTTGAAGAAATAACGACTGAAAAATTTCCTATGAATTTTTACAAAATACCGATTTTTAGATTCAGGAAGCCAAATGAACCTCATTACAATATGTAAAAATAATCTCCACATGTTCACAATATAGTGGAACAATACAATTCCGAAGACAAAGATCTAAGAAGCCTTATGACAGAAAAAATATACATATATTGCTACTAGCAAATAGTAATTAGATTGATAGGTAACTTCTCAACAACAAAAATGGAAACCTAGACATAGGAGAAAAAGTTCTCAAAATATTGAACAAAAATATTGATCCAAAGTAGCATGGCAAGAGTAACTAATTCTTATAGAAAATATTCAGACGAATAGAAATAGTATTTCTTATGAGGAGACTCCTATCACCCCTAAGTCACTGTTTCTCCTGAGCCGTAGTGATCCTAGTTAGAAGATTTGAGATAGAGGAAGAAATAAAAAAAAAATAAGGTCATAAGAATGTAGATGATTCTAAAAATATATTGGTAAAGAGAACAGTAAAAAAATGCCTATAGGATTAAAAAGATCGAGTTAAAATATAGTGAATAACGATTTGGGAGGTGCAAACAGAGTTGATGTATTGTAATTTATCTATGTTGATCTGAAAAAGGACAACTCTGATAGGCAGTCTGCCCACGAAATCCAAGCACTGCAGTCTATTTTGTTAACTGGAGAATTTTACATAATCTTCTGTGACTTTGAGGCAAAAACCAGTTTAAAACACAAAGAATATCTAACAATTGGCTAATAGCCTCACTTCAAAGCATGAAGAGCCAAAAGATGTAAACAATTGCGAGAACAAATAGGCAAGTATACTGTTACAATGGGGCTTTTTAACATGCCTTTCACAATGATTGATCCTACTGACAAAACTCAGTAAACATGAAGATATTTGTACAACTCAATTAACAAGCTTGATTCCCTGGACATATATGGAAACAATTGTATCATTTGCATCTAATCTCAGTTTGGTACATTCCATTCTGTTTCTCATATCTTTTATTTCTTTTTTATCTTATTATATTGGCTAAGATATCCAGAAGAAAAAACTTTAAATAGAACCAATGATAGTGGATACCTTTGTCAGTCAGGAATGAGTGTAGGGTACAGAATGACTCCATGTACTTTCAGAAAGATTTGGTGAAAGGAGATGGCAGTTCACAAAATGACTTGAAGCAGCCAAGGACCAGTTTGGAGGCTCAGCCTTCAGGAGTGGCATTCAGAGCAGTGCAAAACTGCTCCAGCCCAGGAGTACTATTTCTAAGACCACAACTAATCAAAAAGATGCCACTGGTTGCAAAGGCACTTCCCATACTTCTTATAGGAAAGAGAAGCATGGGTTTCTTTAGCTGAGATACAGGGATAGAAAGTCAGGAGTAAGAACCCACTGATAGGAATGCCACCACTCTTATTACTCTAACTGTATCTTGACACTCTGGAATGCTGCTGCAGGGTATTTTTAACTTTTTAATGACAGCATTTGCTTGAAGAAGAGCCAAAAAAGGCAGAAAGATGGTCCCTAACTCATAATTTGTGCCTTCTATCCTTTGTGGGAGTACACCTAATGGCAGACTCTATTTTGCATTCATATTACTAGCTGCAAGGAAATATAGAAAATGTATGCCTCAGCATATATCACTAGAAAAAGGGTAAGGATAGGTTGTTTGAACTGTAGTACCCTGAACAGTATCTGTGTCTTGTTCCTCATTTTAATGAAATGTCACCAAAACAAATCACCATTATTTTTTACTGTATCCTTTTTCTGCATATCCTTTATTATGTTAATTATTCTCTAAATCAATAATGGAAAAAATTTATAGGTACAAAATCTGATGGCAGATTTCTTTTTTTCTTTAACTTAGGGCCAGGTTTTTCAGGAAGTTTTTAAATTAACTTATTGTTTTCTGCTGGAATTTCTCTGTAGACTTTCAGATTTATGTATCTTTGGTTTCCAGTCTGGAAAATTACCTCCTTTCTCCCATGCATTTCTTTTTATGCATATTTTATCCTATTACTTCTCCTATTTTCTTTCTTCTATTACATTTACATTTCTGTCTTCCATAAGTTTTTCTTAAAAAATTAACTCACTACAAATAATCTTTTCTACTATTTTGACTATTATATGTTCAATCCTTTTATTCCATTAGCATCATTTAAGTTGTACCCTTGAAGGGAGTGGGGGCAAAAAAGATATGGAAAGTCTATGGACTTTTTCAAGTTTTGCATCCTTTTTCAGAGAGAGAGATATGTTAAATTCTCCCATTGTGATGATGAATTTTTCATTTTCTTCCTGTGAGTCCTCCCTTTTTTCCTTTATATATTTTGAAACTTAGTTATTAGGTGCATTCAAACTTAGAGTGTTTCAGCTGAATTGAATCTTTCCTCAATATCTGATTACTCTGTTCATTGGTACTTTGCTTTAAAGTGTATTTTATCTAATATTAATACAGATATGACCAATATGCTTATTTGCTTAAATTTACTTTTTTCCCTTAGACTATCAATGCTTTGTTGTCCATAAATTAGTTAAAAAGATAGTTTGACAATTTCTATTTTAACCCTACATAGATTATGATTTGTCTGTACTTTCTATTGGCCCATTAAAATTTTTTTCTTTCTCCTTTTCTGTTTTATTTTTTAGTTGTAATTTTTCCACCTGCTGGTTTAGGATTTGTATCAAATCTATATCTAATATTTAGTGGTTTCTCTATAATTTATAAAATTTATATATACATCACAATAAATCTTAAAGCTAATATCTTATCAAACAATACACAGCAAGAACTGATTATGTCCAGTTTCCTACAACCGTTCTCTCTCTCATATACCATTTTTCCACTTGTTGGCCAGGATTTATTTCTACTGCAATTGGTTAATTTTCCAAACTAGATGTTATTATTGTCGTGTAATATATTTAACTTGTATTGAATTTTACTGACATATAGCATTTCCTTTGCCCAGAATTTCTTCTTGTACCTTAGACCACACTTTGGAATTAATTTTCTTTCTTAGTAAAAAATATGACCTAGAAATTCCTGTAGTTAGAGTCTTTTTGTAGAGCATGCTCTTAGTTTGTATCTGTCTGAAAGTACTTTTATTTTATTCTCAATTCTGAAAGTTAATTTCAACAGATGTGGACTTCCAGGATTACTTTTTTCTAAGTCATCACTGTAAAGATACAATCACACTGTCTCTGGATACTAATATTGTCAATATTTAATTACAGACCTTTTATAGTTTGTATTTTCTCACCAGCTGCTTTTAATTTTATCTTTGGCATTTTACTCTGATGTTACTAATTTGAGTTTTTACATGTTTTTTCTTCTTGGGATTAATTGTGTTACTAAATGTGAGGAGTGTTGTTTTCCATCAGTTACCCACAACTCTCAGCCTTGTTTCTACAACTGTTGCTTTTTCTCCATTCTTCATGTTGTCTCTTTTTCAAACTCTAAATAGGTTATGTGAGATCTTACCCTGTCCAACGTATCTTATAATCTCTATTATCTTACATGTTTTTCTATTTTCTACAGTCTATTAAATTTCTTCATTGTTCTTTTCCATTTTGTTAATGGAAAATCAATTTTCAGATCTTTCTAATATACTGCAATTTTTGTCCATTGAGTTTCTAAATTCAGTTATGAAATTCATGCCCAGAATTTACATTTTATTCTTTTCAAGTGTACTTGGCCATTCTTTCCAAAACATCCTCTTTCTTTAAACATATTAAATGTACTAGCATTATTTTCTTGTCTGACAGTTACAATATCTGCAGCCTATCTAGGTTTGATACATCATTTTTTCCCCTGTTGATTCTTTCTCATGGAAATACATATATAATATTTCCATCTACTTGTTTATATACATTTTTTTAAAATTTTAGTTTCCTCATATTACTTAGAATTTTGAGTGTGTTCTTTGAAGCCTGGCTTTAAAGTGCATTCTACTAGAAAAATTACTTAACTTCTCTATGAGTCTGGGGGTATTACCAGCCTAGAACCATTTCAAAGGAAATTTCCAGGTTGGGGATTTTTATACCAGAAGGGATGGTACAAAATCTGTGCCCAGACTCACATAAATGCAGGCTTGCTCTTAAGATTTCTCAAAGGAGAGTTTTCTTTTTTGTTCAGCCCTACTTGGAATCACACAGAGATAGGTAAAGGTTTCTGCCAACTTTCTGCAGTCAGGTTTTAACCAACTTTGATTTATAATTGGTCTAAGATCCTGTTTTTCTCTGAATTTCTCTTACCTGAGCTGCCATTCTGCTAGCACTCTAGTTATTCTCTCCTCTCTCCAGTGTGCTTGGCTGATTGTAATAGAGGCTTTAGGCCATCCATGATGGACGGTTGGCCCCAGGTTAATGCAAGCTCCAGTGCTCACAGAATCCTATCCTATTCAGTGGATAGGATTTTTGATTCTGCATTTTATTCATCAACTTTAGGTATACTATTGTGGAAGTTGTTTGAATTAATATTTACTCTGCCATATTGCTATGAATGGAAGTCCCTATGTTGTTCTATGATTAGTTTTTTAATTTTGGAGCTAATCTATATGTAGTGCTATTTAATCTATATGTAGAGCTTAGTCTATATGATAGTCAATAGAAACGGTAATGTTTAGTAGATAAAAACATTTATATGATGCCATGCAATATCTACTATTGGAGAGGTCATTTGTTTTAACCATAAGGAATACTACAGTATGACTTGGGTTAGTGTGTTTTAAACATAGAGAAAACCGTTACCAAGTTTCTTACAATGACAGTGGCTATAATGTGCTCTACTCAATCTTCTTTTAGAAGTGAATAAAAATATTCCAGAAATTTTCCAGGCCTAGTATCTTATCCTGACATCTAATGCAACTAATATGACAAATGCTAGGACAGAAAACCACTGTATATAATTTCATTTGCTCATTAGATATAGTGTTAAGATTAGAATTATGGAAACTACATAATTTTCAAGGTTTCTTAGAATGTGTTTATTTATTTTTCTAGAACATGATGATTTTTGAAGTAGAAACAATAATAATGCATGCCTGATGAAAACTTTCATAAGCTAAGATTGGAGATGCCTACCAAAATGCAGTCATATCAATCAAAGAAGACTCAAATCTATCTCATTTCAAAGATAATCATATATGTTACACTCTGCTGAAACATACACAATTAGACACATTTTTACACCTCTTTGGGAGGGCGTTTAGGTTCTACTCATTCTTACTACTCTCTCAGTCACATTTCCCTTGTTAATAATCACTTACAGGTCTGTACCATGATGTTTCTTTCATGTCATTCCTCTAGTTTATCCCATGAAAGAACAGGTGTGGTAACTATAATCTCTGTTCACTACAGAAGTAAACAGATGGATAAAGATGAGAAAGGTCAAGTGATTTACCTAAGGTCATGCAAGGAATCACTCGCTGGACAAGTATTCTTACAATTGCCTCACACAGTTTCTAGTTCTAATAGTTGAAATTGTCGTGTTCTTCACGGAGAGATTTATGAAGACATCTTTCTTCCAATATGAAGAGCTGGCAAATTTACAGAATTTGAGGACTTGAGGACAAAGTTAAGGAAAAAACTTGTGACCTAAACAGAATAATTGTAGGTGGACTTTTCCCAAGATTTTACAAGAAGTATCTGGATCTTTTAAAGCCAGCTTTTGAGGAAATGCCTCTCAAGTGTCTGTGTAGTGTGATCAGAGTGCTACCCTGTCTGTCCTGGCTTTGAACTGCCTTGTTTTACAAGAGGATGAAAAACAACTTCCACCACAGTGAAAGACAGGCCATTTGATTGCAGGAAGAAAAAATGTTAGAAACCTTTTAGCAACTTAAAAATATACAAAATAAATATCAGAACGTACTTGAAAAGATTAGGCTATAGAGGGTTGGCTGATGAATTAAACTGTACATCTCGTTTAGCATTTTGGAAGAAAGCTGATGACATCATCCAAAATATTTTCTTAGTTATGAATAGAAGCATCAGGACATGTGGCAATTGTGATCAAAGGCATTCAGACAGATTGGAGCAAGGTGAGATGTGGATTTACATCAGCTCATCAAGACAAGTGTTGGATTTATTGAACTCAGCAAGGACAGCGTGTGAGACGTTACCACTGTCTGAGCTGAGAGAAGCAGGCATACCATTCCATCTTTAAAAGCAAACAATTGGGAAAGCACCATAATTATTCTGATTTTGAAAGTTTTATTGTATTTGGCAGCAGTGTGTAGTAACTACTTATATGTTTTTTTCTCTCAATGAGGAGCACCATTTTTGATAGAAATATTAATTGTAGCCTCCCCAGTATTACTTTCTTAAAATAAATTAAATATAGGAAATATAGACTACCCTAATGTCCTTCTCTTTGTTTTTCCTGCCTGGTTAGTATTTCTTAAGCAAAAAATAATTAAGATTGAAAATTCAAAACATATTTGTAAATCATAAGGGAGAATTTGTCATTGGATCTCATCAACAAAGGAACATTGTGGGAGAGTAAAGGAGGAACTGAGGAAACATTGAAAAATGCTGCATTTTCTTTAAAAATATGTTAAATATCTCCTGAGGTTTCCATGCTGGAGAGGACCTCACTGACACTGAGCTTAGAATATCAGACCACTCAGAGTTAACGTGCACTCTCTGTATTTGGTTTTTCTGGTAGATAGATTCGCAGAGACGTAAGTGTATGGAAAGTATGGAAGACTATTATTACCAATGGAAACTTAAGCTGTTATCCACCATTTACAGGACCTATTCCAGAAGGTTTTTAGTTTGAGGCCCAGTGAATGCTCTGTGCTGAGAGAAAACAGCTTCGGTTAACAATAAAAAGAGTATTTAAAAAATTCCAAAACCTGCCAGAGATTTTGGGTAATGATACTGATCCATACTGAATTGATTTTGAAGAGTCTGGTTATTATTGACAAACTGTTTTAGTTGAAAGCGGGCTAGATACCATCTGATGTCATGTAATGAACATTAGCCTGTAATTCAGAGGATGAGATTTCCAATTACTGTTACTCAACATGTGAGTGGAGGGAGTCCTATTCCATGTATGGGCCTTTATTTCCCACGTATTGAAAGATTAGCTGTGATTCTTGAATTTTTTTGTTCATCTGGGCTGAACTTCTAGGGAGCCCTGTGTAGAAATAAATACACAAAGATTTTTCATCTAGTTCAGGATGTTTATGGATCACTTTGGAGCCCCTGGGTCCCAGATGATCTCTAACCTAATGCTCTAATTCTGAAAGCTCATACTCATAAGATCAAAACAGTGTTAAAAGCTAGAGGGTGAGTCCAGTGTTCTAATTTTACAGTTGTGTCCATCAGATGTTAGCGAACGTGAGTGTGTTCTTCATACTCAGACAGTCACTGGCAGGATTATTATTCTGTTCTATTCCCATCTGGAGATATTTTGCTCCACCCATCCTTTCATTGTTCCCGTATTTTGAGCCACCATTGACAACCTCAACCTAGCCCGGTTCGCTAGGAGTATCTCTGGTTTTGAAAGCTGTCGTGATGGTGCTCACAACAAAAACGAATCCAAGAGAGGAAAGATATATGGAAAATCAAATTAATGAAATAAAAGGAGAGCTCTAGGACATCACCTAAATATCAATTAGCTGGTATCCAGAGGAGATTCTGCATGCTTACGACCTGTTCTTGCCTTACTCTCCTTCACCTGGCAATACCATTCTCATTAAATTAAATTCTGATGTCATTGCCACTAAAGGGTGTAGGTGTCCTATCCAAGAGTAATTAATTGATTGTTAAGTGATGAATAGGATAATTCACACACACACTGGAGTTTGTAGGGTAATTCATGAGCTGAGTAAATATCATATGTGTATATGTATATAGTGTGCATCCAATGAGATGAAAAATTCAGCAGTTGTATACGGGTTTCACAGTATGAACAACCTTAAAAGAGGCATAGATTTTTTTAAACGTAAGTCAGTAGTTTCTTTGAGCACCTACTTGCTGAACTTTCATGTAAATATCTTTATGTTTTAAAAGCTAATTAAAAACATGCTTTTCAATCATCCATCTAGTCAAAGAGAAATAAAATGGCTTGTTTTTTAACTTCTACCAAGATTTAGATATTTTTGCATGAAATATTCAAAAATTGCATTTGCAAAACATTTTTACATTGTGTTTAGACAAAATTAAGGCTAAATTTCAAAAAGACTCAGTGAACTGTAGGAGAGAATGATGCTATTTTAATAGATTACTATCTATGTGGCACCAAATCTTGCAAATTCCACTTTTCCTCTGACCCCTCTCTAGAAAGTATATCTGGATGCAAGTCAATGAGTTTGACATTATTTAAAGAAATGACCTTGAATCATCTCTAATTGCAAAATATGAAAGTAATTCATATATTTTGATACTTTAAATTTTCATTTAACAAACTACATTTTATACACTTTATACTGTGTTACATTTTCCTGGGTTCACTCAGATATTTCAGTTTCAGGTAATAAGGAGGTGTCTTTGTTAGACTGTAAAAGTAAGAGACTGATTTGGCATGGTAAGAATGTACATTTCCGTGATGGTAGAGAAAGATATAAAACCATTGGATTGGGAATCACGAGGAAGGGCTTTGATTCTTGGTTAAATCTCTGATTATTTCTATGGTCTTGGGCAGGATATACCTCTCTGAACCTCTTCTTCATATGCAAAATAAGAGTTTTAAACTAGGTGAGCTTTAGGGTTTCTTTTTGCTCTTAATTTTACAGATGCTTTCATGAATAATTCTCCAATAATCACAGTTATTCCCTAGAACATTCTGAGAGACAAAAGACTTTTCTAAATGAATATTAAAAATCAGTCTCACAGAACAGGAGAAAAAGAGGATATAATTGCAAGTTTTAAGAGTTTAAAATTAGATTTCTTTCCTGAAATTATTAATATCTTGGATATTAGGGAGATCTACTTGCTCTGAGATTCTGAAAAAGGTGACTATGTATTCCTTTATGGTATTTTTGGGAAAAAAAAACACTAAGACCCCTTGATGGTACTCTCAATTTTGTTTTGGTAAGTAATAAACCTTGCTATATGAAGTAGTGTATGATTATGATTGTGTATTAGAAATTTTTAGTTTATTCATTCTCATTTTTCAGCTTTATTGAGATATACTTAATAAACAAAAATTTGCATATTTAATTTATACATTTTGATGAGTTTGGTCATATGTGTACACCCATGATAGCACTATGATAATCAAAATAAACATACCCATCACCTCCAAAAGATTTCTTGTGTCTTCTTGCTTTTTCTTTTTTCTTTCTCCTGTTATTTCCTTTTCTTTTCTTTTTTTTTTGTGGTAAGAACGCTTAAGATGAGATTAGATCTACCCTTTTAACAAGATTTTAAGTGCACAACATTGTATTAACTACAGACACGATGTTCTATAGCATATCTTTAGACTTTCAGTTCTATTCCTTGACCTTGACACACATGTCCATTTAATGAAAACTTACTCAAACTTAAGGATCATTTGAATTTATTTATGAATCTCCTATTTCTACTTCCACATATATTCTTCTTCCACCTTTGAATTTCCATATCCTTTCCCTTTGGCAACTTAGCACACTCTTCCTTTTACTATATGATATATAAGGACTTGTACTAGTTGTTCATTCATCCTGGAATACTATTTCTGGTTGACTCTTTCTTGTCGTCTAAGTCTTAGCTTGCATTCCACCCTACAAAGATATTTTCTCTGACCATTCAAGGTAAAATAATTCAGTCACTGGTGACTGCTATTCTATCATTATGTTTAATTTTATTTCTAGCACTATTTTTTAAAATTAAAGTATTGTTGGTATACATTCTTATGTTGGTTTCAAATATACAGCACAGTGGTTCAACAGTTACCTATATTATTAAATGCCCACTCCCTCTAGGACAGTTACAACTATCAATGTAGTAAGATGTTACAGAATCACTGACTATATTCTCCATGCTCTACTTCTGTCCCTGTGACCAACTTATATTTTGATTGTGAATTATTATGTCCCTTTATCCCCTTCACTCTCCCCACCAACACACCCCAACCCCTTCCCCTTGGTAACCATTTGTCTCTTCTCAGCGTCTCTAAGTCTACTGCTATTTTGTTCCTTATGTTTTGCTTTGTTTTTATACTTCACAAATAAGTAGAATCATATGGTATTTGTCTTTCTCTGCCTGGCTTATTTCACTGAGCATACCCTCTAAATCCATCCATATTGTTGCAAATGGGAGGGTTTCTTTTCTTTTTATGGCTGAATAATATTCCATTGTGTATATGTCACATCTTCTTTATCCATTCATCTTTTGATGGACACTTAGATTGCTTCCATATCTTAGTTACTTATTGTATGTCTCCCCCTTTAAAATACACACTGTCAGCTGACACCTTGCCTACATCATTCAGTACTGTACTCATAGCACTCCAGAATTGTGACTGGAAACAACAGATGCTCATTAAATATGTAATGAATGAATTCTTCTTTTTGTCTGAATGCATTTTATTCATTTTTCTGGACAGTGCATTAACTTGAGAATAAGGGTGCTTCTGTTTCATCATTTTATCTGGTAGTATCTGGCAAGTGGTCTTGCATACCAGAAATGCTCAGTAGATTTTTTTTGTTAATAGAATTGTATTAATGTGGCTGAAAAATCAGTAAACAATTCGAAGTGTTACAGTCACTGTCTGCCAAATGTAGTTTCTACTGTAACATCATTTCATTCATGGGCACTCAGACTAAAAATAAAGAAAAGAACTCCATAATTTTAGTATGGTTACTTCAAAATCCTTATCAAAGCAAAGCAATTATATTCCCAAGGGAAACTTGATTTTAATTCCTTCCTAAAAAATTGTCTTATCTATCCAACTGAGATTTATCAAATGAGATTAAATAAAAAATATTTAAAATGAGTTCTTGTAAGAAATCTAAAAATATAATTGCATATTTTTAATACAGTTAGGGAATTTTCTGCCTAGACATGGTCTGCACAGAATAGTCAACCTACCAATAATATAACTTTTCTACTAATGATTTCAAAGTGTCAAATGATATATAATGCATTAATTGACCTAGGCTATTCAGAAACATAACATTGTGATTTATATGAAATAGATACAAGCAGGAAATGTCTATAACCTCTAGTTTATTTCTACATGAATTATAGAATGAATAAAAGCAATGTAAATAAATTGGATTGGCTTAGCAACATGGATGAGACTTGCTACTTTGAAATTAAATTTACTACCAAATGAATATTAATTACACTGTGGGAACCAGGAGGGACTATAGAAGTCATCTAAATGAGGTACTTTATAGATGAGGGAACTGAAGTAAACCAATTTACTCAATGTTATCCAGTAAGCCACTCTCTGTTAGGAAAGCCTTAAAGGTTGGTTAGATGTCCAGAGGCAAGCCTCTGCTTCTCAGTCTAAATGCTTATTCCAAAATGCAATCCGCTGACTCCTCTATTTTTATCTCAAAGGGCACAAAGTAACAACTTCTGAAAGGGATACCCAGCAATGTTGAAGCTAGCAGGTTTCGGCTTATCAAGTTTTAAATATAATTTATATCCAAAAAAGGACTGTCAACTTTTAGTAATACATTTTAATCTAACAGTAATATTAAAATCATACCTAGCTCTGCAAAAATATTCCTTTTATTATTTGGGAAGCTCTTGTGGATCTAATACTGGTTTCTCTATGAAATTTTGTGAGATTGGTGTTGTGTATGAGGAATAATATTCTGGCTATCAGAATGCAAAGCAGCAGAGAAAGATGCAAGTTTACATCTAAACTATTGGGATTACTTCACTTGCAAATATCAAGAACTCAACTCAAATTAGTTTACAAACAACAAAGAGCTCACTGATTGGGAAGAAGAGGATAGTTTAGAAGTTAAAAGGAATAGTTACAGAAGAACAAAGCATCTAGGACAAGACTTACTCACTGAGCACTGCTAAATATTCCCTCTCCCCTTTTCTCTCTCTCTCCTTGCTAATGCTTAACTTCATTCTGCAAAATGCTGTATTCTTCATATTTTAAATAAGATATGGCTCTAGCAGCTCCAGCACTGTTTCATCTCAGTTAAGCAACACCTAAAGGAAGTGAGAACTTCTTTATTCCAGGTTCTTTCAATATTAAAGAAGATCTTGAACTGGCACAGCGTGGGACTCTTGGCCACAGTGGGAGATGAGGGAATCCTGCAGCAGGATGGTACGGCTGGCGTCTTTGCAAGAACCTCACGTAACTGGGGAAGTGTGATTTCCCCAAAGAAATAATGTTAAATATGAAAAGGATGCTAGATTAAAAAGAATATATACCCCCTAGAGTATTTTTGATCATGGAATGTGACATGCTAATTTCTCATGAGTTAGTTGTTTTCAGAAGTGTTACTATCAATTTCCAGGACCTACCTTACAAAGATTTTTCAAAGATTAAAATATGGTAAAATCTAATACTGATTGAAGGTACAGTGAGATAGGTCCCTATATAACTGGTAGAAGTGTAAATTGGTCAAACTTCTGTAAATCAGTGTGATGTGTTAAGAAACTTAAAATATTTCACAACCTTGGATGGAAGTAATTCTACTTCTAAAAGTGAATTCTAATAAAATAATAAAAATGTGGATATATTTTTATGTATAGTATAGCACTTTAAAATAATTCTGAATATTGGAAACAAAATAAAAGTTGAGAAAAGCAATTTAGTTAAATATAAATATATCATAAGATAATATGCAGATTATACATAATCTTGCTAATATATCATGCTTGTTAAGTCAAAGCAGATCAACTACCCTTATAAACTGTGGTAAGAATGTAAATTGATGCAAACTCATCAGTAGGAAATTACATATATAAACATAAAACTATATGTCAAAATTTTAAATGCAAATATAACCTAGCCATTTGTAAGAAATTAATATTCTTGTATGTCCTCAAAGAATGTTAACAGCAATATTGTTTGTAATAGAAAACATGTGGAAATAAGTTTCCAACAATAAGGGATATATTAAATACAGCAGTTAAAAAGGAATGATCTATATTTTAATCTCCAAAATATATTAAATAAATACATTTTTAGAAACATATTTTACAAGTTGAAGATGCTAACCTCCAGAGATTTTAAGAAACTTGTCAAACTAGAAAGTGATGGAGCTTAGAGGAAAGAAGGGCCAGTTGAGTTTTTACAGTGGAGGATACAAGGATAGAAAATTCATTATTAATTTAAAAACACAAAGACAAATTATTTTTGATCTTCCATTTCTAATTGCACTGGGAAAGGGAATAAAACAGAAGAAACATGTCAAGACAAGGGAAGTGATAAAATCAGCTTTAAATATGTTGTGATTGAAGTACACATTGAATATCAAGGCGTAACTGTCCCATACGCAGTATGAACCTGGGTACTGGAAAGAAGAATGAACAGGATACTGAGATTTGTATGTCACAATGGCAGTGGTTCAAGGCACTGGGGCTAAAGGTCGTAGACAGAGGTGGGAAGTGGCAGAATCCTTAGCCACGTTACAATATTAAGTGTTTTATGGATTATGGATGGCTGGAGTTGGTTTCGTTTCTTTTCTCTGTTCCCTCATGTATTTCCCTGACTGGAACAGGCAGAATCGGATGCCACATGTGTCTGCCAAGATTCTAAGTGGTGAGTGTGGCAACTAGATGGCTGACTGGTATTAAACACATCCAGGTGTTCTTCTGAGCTCCAAGGCTGTCATTCTTAACCATTGTGAACAGCCATGCCTGTAAGTATCAAAAGACAGGGAACTCAGAGAACTTATTTTCTTCCGGGGTTTGTTACTAATTAGCTGTCAGTACTAGAAGAAATTATTTTTCCATACAGGGCTCAGATTTCCTTTTATCAAAAAAGAGGAAAACAGACTAACCTCTAACTGTCTACCAGCTCTAAAACCCAGAATCTTTGATAAGAGTCATCCTTCAAAACTCCCCAAATTTGATACTTTCTTCTGCTTTTATAGAAATTGTTTTTGCCTTCATCCTATGGTCATCTACATAAAGTGTTCCATCACTCCTTCCAGGTGAGAAGCACCACAGAGCTGAAAAGCAATACTTGATCTGTGTGTCTTCCTTGGAATCTAATACAGGACCTTGCACATAGTAGTAATCAGTAAAAATTTAAACAATGAAAAAAGACATATATTTTCAAACTGAAAACTTTGTGTGGTGTACTGATTTCTCTGATAATGTTTTAAACTTTGAATCCATCATTATGAAAAGGACATTCTGGAACCATTACACTTAAAGCTTGATGCTCCCTGGACCATTGTAGAAAAGGGATGAGGAGCCTCACACTGTTTCTCATGTTCAGAATACTAATGTGTTAAAAACTCTCTGAGACATGTACTTTAAAGATCTATGACCTGGAGAAGTCTCCTGATTGTATATTGTGTTTATGGTGGCAGTAATTCATTTATATTCACTCCTTGGAACCTGGGCCCTACCCTGTTTTGAGAGCTTGTCAGGAGTAAATCTTGTCGAAGAGGGTTTTTCCTCTGGAAAACTTCACTCAGCTTGTGTCACGATTTAGGAAGAAAGAAACATAGCAAGCTGGCTTCACCCAATTAACAAGTATGTGTAGGTTGTCTTATGCAGCTGGACAATTGGCAATGGAGAAAGTTAATTTTATGGTCTGTGAAAGCCTTTCATTTGTGGTGACTATCTCAGGAACTCAAAGAGCATTCTTAACTCCAAACTATTTTGCATGTTCCTTGCTTTTATAAGTGTAGCAATGAAGAAAACCTCTTCTTCCTTGTGTAGAGAGGTGGGAATAGTTTAGTATTTGAATCGACATGTTAGAAATTACTAGATAATTCATCAATGTCGTTCTTTTTTTTTAACAATTTTTTAATTAAGGTATTATTGATACACTACAATCTTATGAAGGTTTCACAAGAAAAACAACATGGTTACTACCTTCACCCATATTATCAAGTCCCCTCATATCCCATTGCAATCACTGTCCATCAGTGTAGTAAGATGACACAGAGTCACTACTTGTCTTCTCTGTGCTACACTGTCTTTCCCATGACCCCACACACACCATGTGTACTAATCATAATACCCTTCAGTCTCTCCCTCCTGCCCCTCCCCTTTGGTAACTACTAGTCGCTTCTTGGAGTCTGTGAGTCCTGCTGCTGTTTTGTTCCTTCCGTTTTGCTTCATTGTTATACTCCACAAATGAGGGAAATTATTTGGTACTTGTCTTTCTCTGCCTGGCTTATTTCACTGAGCATAATACCCTTCAGCTCCGTCCATGTTGTTGCAAATGGTAGGATTTGTTTTCTTCTTATGGCTGAATAGTATTCCATTGTGTATATGTACCACCTCTTCTTTATCCATTCATCTAGTGATGGACACTTAGGTTGCTTCCATATCTTTGCTATTGTAGATAATGCTGTGATAAACATAGGGGTGCAGATGTCTTTTTGAATCTGAGAAGTTGTTTTCTTTGGGTAAATTCCTAGGAGTGTAATTCTAAGGTCAAATGGTATTTCTATTTTTAGTTTTTTGAGAAAACTCAATATTGCTTTCCACAATGGTTGAGCTAGTTTACATTCCCACCAGCAGTGTAGGAGGGTTCCCCTTTCTCTGCATCCTCACCAGCGTTTGTTGTTCCTAGTCTTTTCTATGTTGGCGATCCTAACTGGTGTGAGGTGATATCTCATTGTGGTTTTTATTTGCATTTCCCTGATAATTAGTGATGTGGAGCATCTTTTCATGTGTCTGTTGGTCATCTAAATTTCTTCTTTGGAGAATTGTCTGTTCATATCCTTTGCCCCTTTTTAATCAGGTTATTTGCTTTTTGGGTGTTGAGGTGTGTGAGTTCTTTATATATTTTGGATATTAACCCCTTGTCGGATATGTCGTTTACAAATATATTCTCCCATACTGTAGGATGCCAGTTTGTTCTGTTGATGGTGTCCTTTGCTATATAGAAGCTTTTAAGTTTGATACAGTCCCAGGTGTTCATTTTTGCTTTTGTTTCCCTTGCTCGAGGAGATGCATTCAGAAAAAACTTGCTAATGTTTACATTCAGGAGATTTTTGCCTATGTTATCTTCTAAGAGTTTTATGGTTTCATGACTTACATTCAGGTCTTTGAACCATTTCGAGTTTACTTTTGTGTATGGGGATAGACAGTAATCCAGTTTCATTCTCTTGCATGTGGCTGTCCAGTTTTGCCAACACCAGTTGTTGAAGAGGTTGTCATTTCACCATTGTATGTCCATGGCTCCTTTATCATATATTAATTGACCGTATATGCTTGGGTTTATATCAAGGCTCTCTAGTCTGTTCCATTGGTCTATGTGTCTGTTCTTACATCAGTACCAAATTGTCTTGATTACTGTGGCTTTGTAGTAGAGCTTGAAGTTGGGGAGCATAATCCCCCCAGCTGTATTCTTCCTTCTCAGGATCGCTTTGGCTACTTAGGGTCTTTTGTGGATCTATATGAATTTTAGAACTATTTGCTCTAGCTCATTGAAGAATGCTGTTGGTTGGTATTTTGATAGGAACTGAATTGAATCTGTAGATTGCTTTGGGCAGGATGGCCATTTTGACAATATTTATTCTTCCTATCCATAAGCACAGGATGTATTTCCAGTTATTGGTATCTTCTTTAATTTCTCTCATGAGTATCTTATAGTTTTTAGCGTATAGGTCTTTCATTTCCTTAGTTAGGTTTATTCCTAGGTATTTTATTCTTTTTGATGCAATTGTGAATGGAATTGTCCTGATTTATCTTTCTGCTAGTTCATCATTAGTGTATAGGAATGTAACAATCAATGTGGTTCTTAACTAACAGAATATTTAGGTTTATATCTCTTTTGGGCATTTAGGTCTTCTACTGCATGTTGTTATATAGAAGTTCTAGATTTGTAGTTGTAAGAATGTTTGAGTAAGTATAAAATCTAACACTTGTAGGCTACGAATGCAGGTTATTTCACTGTTAGGGTCTCGGTTTTCTCATCGTTAAATGATTATGATAGTACTGTATATTTTTATTTTTTATGTTGTCATAGGCTCACTTTAAGAATCATTATATAGCCATTTGTGAAATTGTAAAATCCAAAACATCATACCAGTATAGGTGTATATATGATTTTGCCATATATCCAGTGTCAGACAAATATTGCTCCCAGTTATTAGCAATCACTCATAAAATAGAATCTTGCATCTTTACTTTTTTATGCAATTAATGAGCCACTTTTATGCAGATACCTCCTCAGAATTTTGCCATACCTTGTAATCATGCATGATTTTTCCCACTTGACTGATAAGAAAAGTGACTGATGGGAAAAGTGAGATAGTGATTTTTCTAATACTAATCAATTCTCAAGATTTTGTGGTGCTTTAATCCAAATCTACTTTCTGCTTTAATCCAAATCTACTTATCATGCAATTTTAAAGAGAGTCATTGAGGGATAATATCTCTTCAGATGGTATTTGGGCAGATCCCTGAATGAAATAAGGCAGCAAGTCATACCAAGGTGTGGGCAAACAGAACTTCAGGATGAGGAAACAGCAAATGCCAAGGTCCTGAGTTAGGGAAGAATTGTTGTCTTTGAAGAATACCAAAAAGTCCAGCATCATTAAAGTCAAATGAATGAGAGAGAAAAAAATGGAAGGAGAAAAAGTCAAAGACATAGGTAGTTGTCTGACTAGGCAGTCCCTCAAGCCATGGTAAGGCTTGAATTATATTCTAAGAGCAGTGAAATGGCATTGAAGCTACATAGGGAAGCAATAAGGTTCCATTTATGTTTTTAGTATATCATTCTAGCTCCTCTGTGGGGCATGTAATTCTACAGGATAAAAGCAAAAGTAGAAACAATGTTGCAGAAGCAGGGTAGTTACATACACTGGAGACCTGAACTAGGGTGAAAGCGGTCAGATAATGAAGAATAATTAGATTTGGATGCATTTTTAGGGTAATGCCAACAGTTACATTCATTTGTTGAATGAAAGGATTGAAAGATGAAGAGTAATAAAAAAAGAATCTCAGCTTTTTGGCATGAGCAATGGCGATAGATCAGGGAGACTTAGGGAGAAGTGAGTTTGGAGGTAAAAATATCAGGAATTTGGGTTTGTATGTAACAAGTTTGAGGTGCTTAAACATACAAGTGGGGTGGTTGAATAGCCATATGAATAGAAGTGTTTTGAGTTCAGATAACAAAACAACAAAGAAAAACTCATATAACCCTTGCTATATGCCAGACATAGGTCTAAATGCTCTACACGCACCAGATCATTTGAAGGACTAATAATGCTTTGTCTCGGTTGTGTCTAGGATGCCTTCTGACTGCAGATATCAGAATACCTGAGATAGTTTAAGTAAACAAGCTATCTGTTGACTTCATATAACAATATATCTTTAAGTAATTGGTTCCAGGTAGGAATATCTTTGATGATCAAGTATCTACTAATTTTCTATTCTGCCATGCTAAGCATGTCAACCTTTTTTCTTTAAATGTGTTGCCTGATGGCTGCATCAGCTTCAAGATGCAAGAGCTTACACATTTGCACTGGAGATAGGATGAATGCACCAAGCCAATTAAGTAGGGGGCTTTTCTTTATCAGAGAAGGAAATCTTCCCTAAGGGAGCTCTGATCGGATGGATGGCCCCTTATTTCTTATTGGAATGGTATTTTTTCAGAGAAGTTAATGAAAGAAATTACCTCTTTTCTTTTTCCTCCCCCTGCTTTTAATCAGGGATTTGCAGTTGATGTCTTATGGGAGGCATCTAAGAGGGAAAATTATGCATGGGGTTAAAACATCAAGAATTGAAAACACTCAAAAAAAATAAAAGATGACAATTACAGTCTCTTACCAAATCTTATGGGGTATATGTATTTATGATTGGTGTATGCATGTGTATAGATATGCATGTTTGTATGTGTTTATGATTATCACTTAGATACTAATTTTAATGAAATGCCACAAATTCTGGAAACTTGAAATTAGAATAAACCATAAGCAGTGGTTTGAGATTCTTGTCACACAATTGATCTTTGCCAACTTCCCTGTTACAGGAGAATATTAAAAGCTGAAAAATCTGTGGATAACTACTAAATTTGAAGGGACCTAGAATAAGTTTTGTAAGAGATGTATGGAACTGGAATACTAGGAGAATTTTTGTTTCCCAGAGATAATCATTGTTAGTTGTAATTTGTTTTAATTTCATGCCTCTCTTGCCTTCTAAATTAAGCATTTTAAAAATTAAAAATTGATTCTGTAAAACTTATCACCATACCGTAAATGTGACCCTTTTGCCTTAGCTGCTTTTGTATCCAGAGAGGGAAATAGCTAAGTTAATGAGGAAGCTTAAGGAGGAGGGAAACCTTCAAAGAAAAGTAATGAGGAGCAGTTCCCTTTGGACATGTTCCTAATATTTAACACAGGAAACCTTCAGTGTCTTTTAAGATTCACAGAAATTACCATGATACAGGCAATGTTTCTGAGTAACTCATCAATGATATTAGGCCTTGTATGGAACTTTCACATAGTAGGCAGAATGTAGGTTACTGAGTTTTATTTCATCAGCATGGTATATAGCAAATTGATAATTTATTATTTATGTTGCCATTTTAAGCATGCCATTCTTGACATGATATTCTAGTCTGCTAACCTTGCCAGAATCTAATACAGAAATAACTGATCAAAGTCATACATTAGCAGAACAAGAACAAAACATCATCTTCTGACCCCAAGGTAGGCACTGAGTTTGTAAAAGCCAGCTAATGACTTTTGCCTGCTCATTATTTATCTGAAAATGAGGTCATTTTGAAGAATGATATGGAGGATAAAGAGGCTGTAAAAGAAGGGTGCTCATTATCTTGGTATTTAAGATTACATACCAAATAGCTATTAGATACTGAAAGTGGCAGTCTCTAGGACTCTGCTCTGGAAAAGGATAGATTAACTTTAATAAATAAACTGAACAAAAGTTATTAATTATCTTTTAGGAGCAAAGGTTAGACCCTCTTTAGTACTTTCTGGAACCTCCAGGGTTGTCTTGCTCTTCTGTGTCCTGAGAGAAGGCAGCTCTCTTTAAGAAACTTTACAAAGGACTAGTTGTTGATTATGCCTTCTGCTTAGAAATACCATCTTTGCTACTTCAGTGGGAAAAATACAACTCACCTTCAAAGACTAGTATCAATATCACCTATTATATGTGCTTTTCCCTCCAAGTAGAACTATTGCTTCTTTCTCAATACTGTCATTTTAGCTGTCTGTGTACATGGAAATTGTCCTGGAAGACAGGCAAACTGTGTGTTTACCAGCGACCTACTTGGTGGTTCTTGTTCCATTTTTTTCAAGGCATCCCATTAGACTGTCAGAAACTGCATGGCTTCTCAGCCTCTAACATGAAGCTTTCAAATAAACAAACCCCTGAAGAGAAAAAAAAAAAAAAGGCATGCTGAATGTTGCATCCACCTTTCTGTGCATCTCTCCTCTCTGAGATGTTAACCTGTCGAATCAGATGACTTTGGAGGGTACTGGTAATACCTTCAAGTAGATCCTTTTAAATATCATTCCAGTGTTTTCTAGCTGTCCTCAGAAGAATGGTTGATCTGCAATAATCTAGGGTACCAGCACCAGGAACAGAAGTTATGGCTTTTAGGTTTTATGGTAGAAAAGCAAAGCAAAAAACAGTGATATATATAAATTTCTTCTTCCTATCAACTTTCTCGAGTTAAAAAATACATACAAGAAACCACATTCATTTAAAATGTAAAATTGATGAGTATTGACAGCTGTGTACACCCATAAAATCACCATCACAGTCAAGATACATACCCTTCTCCTCAACCTGAAAGAGCCTGACTCTACCCCTGCAGTCAGTTTTTCCCTCCACCCCCCAGCTGCAAGCAACCACTTAGCCGATTTTTGTCACCATAGCTTAGTTTTCATTTATAAAAAGGGACTCATATCATACTGCCATCTTTTGTGCCTAGCATTTCTCTCAGCAAAATTATTTTGATATTCACCTATATTGTTGGGTTTATCTTTAGTTTATTCCTCCCTGTTGTTAAGTATATTCCACCGAGTAGGTAACATTTACTTTTTAATTTTTTGGTTGACCTGAGGATGAATATTTCGGTTATTTCCTTTCTCGAGTATTGCAAATTAAAATATTATGAGCACTTATGTTTACATCTTTGGATGTACATCTGGTTGTATTGCCTTGTGTAAGTATCTGGGAGTGAAATGGCTGAGTCATATGGCCAGCATAGTACTAACTTTATGACAAATTATTTGTCAGTTTTTATCATTTTACATTCCCACCAGCAGTTTATGAGACTGTAAGTTGCTTCACATTACAACCAACATTTGCTCTTGTTGGTCTTTTCAATTTTATCTGTTTTTATGGGTAACTCATTGTGTTTTAGTTTGCATTTTTTTCAAACTGATACCAAATTGTTCCAGTGCCATTTTTTGAAAATACATCTTTTCCCCCATTGAATTGGCTTGACATCTTTGTTGAAAATTATTTCACCATATATGTTTAGGTCTATTTCTGGATACTCTATTATGTTTCATTGATGTATATACATCTATCCTTAGGCCAATACTATGTTGTTTTGATTATTACAGTGTTACCGTAATTTTCAAAGTCTTTAGTATTAAGTCTTCTACACTTTCTTTTATTTAACATTGCTTTTATTATTCTAGGTCATTTGCATGTCTATACATTTTAAAATCAACTTGTCAATTTCTATAAAAGAACTTTCTAGACTTTTTTTGATAGTGTATTGAATTTATAGATCACTTTGGAGAGATTTTACATCTTAATATTGATTTTTCTAGTCCATGAATGTATAGAATCTCTCCATTTATTTAGGATTTTGATTTTTCTCATTCTCTGTAATATAGAGTATAATGGTCTTGCACAAATCTTAAGTTTCCTTTACTCATTTTATGATTTGGGGTGAATGAAAATTGGATTTTTTTTTAATTTCATTTTTCATGTGTTTGCTGCAGGTATGTAAAATGAAGTTGATTTTCTATATTAACCTTATACATTAAGGAAATTAAGAGAAAAATCATTATTTTTGTATTGAACCATGTATTTATTTATATTAATCTTTCGTATTGCCAAAGATTTTTTTCCTCTGATATCAATTCTCTTATAGCCCAAAGAATTTTTCATTTTTTTATACTTTTACTTTCACTGAAAAAGCTCTAGTTTTTAAACTCTATTCTATTTTTACTTAATAAAGAATTAATACTTCACAATTAGTTTTTTCTTTATGAACTTTAAATATGTTGCCTGTCCTTAATGGTTTATGATGTTATATCCACCATAATTTAAATCAGTTCACCTGTATGTGAAGTGTTTTTATTCCTGGATACTTTCAAGATGTTCCCCATATCTTCAGCTTTCAGCAGTTTGACTATGATGATGTACTTAGGTATGAGTCTTTTATTTTGTTTGGGGCTTGCTGATCTTTTTGAATCTAAAAATATATGTCCTTCAACAGATTTGGGACATTTTAGGTAACTATTTCTTCAAAAAATTTCTGCCCCAAACTAGCTCCTTTCTTTCTGGGACTCTAATTACCTATGTGTTAGCCCTTTTGAAATTACCCACGGGTCTCTGAGGCCCCGTTTATATTTTTCTACAATCTTTTTTCTCTCTTCTACAAATGGGATGATGTCTGTTGGGTCTATATTCAGTTTCATTTAGGTTCTTTTGTTATCTCCATTTTGCTACTTAGTATTTTCCAAGAAATTTATATTTCAGATCTGTTATTTTTCAATTCTAATATTTTTGCTTTGTTCCTTTTTATATTTTTCTGTTTTGATGCTGAGACTTATCTTTTATTTCGTGCAAGTGTATTTTTCTTTATCTCAGTGAGCATAGTTACAATAACTGTATTAAGAGTTCATGTCTGATAATTAACAAAATTTGGTCATTTTAGGGTCGACATCTGATTTTCTTTTTCAAAATGGGTCATTGTTTCTGGTTCTTTGTATATGAAATGATTTTGGATTGGATTTAGGACATTACAAGTGCATATAAATTTTGCTATAGTGTTTTAAATAGTGTTGGTGTTTTGTTTAGCAGAAAATTAACATAGACTCAAAGTCAGTAGTTCCAGTGGCTCAGATTATAGTTTAGCTCTTTAAAACTTTAAATCCTAATTGCTTTCAGTTTGCCCATACATGAATACAAATGTCAGAAATTCAGGTTTTAGTAATTCGTCTTCACTGGACTTTTACTCTCCAGAAATCCTAGGGTTTTTAGGTTCTCTCTCTGTATTCAGCTGCCAAAAAGATGCTGTTTGTTTGGTTTTTCCTATCGTGTTTTGGCTACCCCATGCCCAGTATTGCTGCTGTGATTGCTTTCTGTGTAGAGCAGCTAAAAAAGAATGTTCCCACTGGTCACATGCTTCAAGTTTCAATTCCCTTTCAAAAGATGCTTGTTCAGCTTCCATCTCCAGTGCCCTCAGGTAGTTGGTTTTTGAGGGCTAATCAGTCTTATTGGTCAGAAGATCAATTTATTGGAAGCTTACTCCTCTACGCTGGAAGCAGAATTCTGCTATACAATTCATGATAAAGTCACAAGAGCTCCATTTTATACACATTTTCAGCTTTTTTGCAATCAAACATCCTTTATAAACTGTTATTCCAATAAAATAATGAAGTTGGGAAAATTATTTTCTCTGAGATATTTTATGTGCATGCAAATTGTACCATAGTTAAAGTATTTCCGGCTCTCCCTTTCCTCTGAACCATCACCTATGGGAAGATTATCAACATCAGTCTTAGCCAATGACACATGGGAAGAAATTGTTTGGAGGACTGTCCAACAAAAAATTAGAGATATTTCTAGCTCTACTGCTTTTCTTGCTGCAATAGAACAATTATATTCCACCCTGAATTGCACATGAACATGAGTGTGAAGTAAATCTTTGTTACTGTAAGCCTAAGATTTTGGAGTCATCTGTTACCATAACCTAAAGGCCTAAGTTAACTGATACAGACAACGTGCATAATGTTGCCTATAACAGATAGCATATATGAATATAAGACTGAAAAAAAGAAAATGAACATAAAGTTCCTCATTGTATATATTAATAACACAATTCTCAGTAATAACAAAAAACACTGGTTTTACTAAGTAAGTTCATGTTTCTTCAGATGAAGAGGCATAAAGTAGTGGGCAAAACTCTTAAGCATGAGACAAGCCGAATTTGGTCCCTTGTTTAGGCACTAACTCACGGTATTACCCTTAAAAGACACCTGTTTACTTTTTGATGTCCCCATTTGTATAATATTGCTACTTGCATAACCTCTGAGGATCTGCTAGCTCTAAAAAATTTAAGATCTGATGGCTAGTAGCAAACAAAGCTCACAGTCACCACTGCAGAGTGTCTCTGCAGTGGGCTACTCAGAATAGTGAGTACTATGAAGGCTCTGCCACAGCAGAAGAGCATTGTCTATGAAAAAAATAATCTGGCATTCTAACTGCCATACAAAGACATTCATTTCTACTTAAAAATGCTGTGATACTCTTGTTCTTTTCCTCTGCCACAAGGATTGTGACTATTTGTGATGTGAAACAGTTATTAGTTTCAAAATATATACACGCATACAAGGATTAGAAAACTGCTCAGTATACCCAAGGAGGTCGTGTTCTTCTAGACAAAGCTGATCCGAGGCAAACACTGAAGTGATTTTTCCCTACAGACTGTTTCCTGGAATGAAAACTCCTACAGATTAGAGACAAGCAAAGCCATAGAAGATCGTCAGCCTACATATAACATGAATAAGAAAGCTTATTATTATAAACCACTGAGGTTTTGGTGCTGTTTGTTACACAACAGAGCTAACAGTTATACAAAAAGTGGTACCAGAAATGGGTGCTGCCTTAACAAAATATCCCAAGCTATGTTATTAGGAATGTGTAGCTGGCCAGTGATGAAACTTTTTTTGGTAGATGGAAAAAAAAGGTCAATAGATATCAACAGTGGTAAACACTGGGTACATTGAAGGTATTGAGAAGTTGGAAGGCTAACCGTGTGCCTAAAAACTTGTGGATTTAAGGGAATAAATTTTGTGGTACAAAATTTCACTACAGTTTTTGTTCATTAGCTGCACTAGGCAAGTAATATGAGACAAGTACTACTATATGTGCTTAGAAAGAATTGACCCATTTCTAAGCAGGGACATGAAGAAAAAAAAAAGAATGCAGAAATTCTCAGTCTTACAGGGCTGAATTTGCAACTCTTGCTCATGTCCAATATAGGTAAAGGAACCAGAGAAATTATTCAAAGAATCAGACTCAATCTTAAGGCACAATCAAATCAAGGATATGGCCATGATTCCCTTTGCTATGATATACCTACAGATTAATAAGGGCCCCAACATATACTTTTAGTTAGACATAAGACTCAAATAGAAAACTTAAAAGGTATCTCAAAGAAATCTCTGGTGTACAGAGATACAGTCCTGGAGAAGTATTGTGGGTGTGGATGATAGCACAAGTAGGTGACTAAAATCAAACATGAATTAAAAGTTATTGGGATGATTTGTGATGTGAAACAATCATCAGTTTTCAAAATCTCTATATGGATATAGTAGCCTGAGAAAACTGCTCAGTTTCCAAGGACGTCATGTTATTCATGGTTTTCTTCAAATTTAGACCAGGAGGATAATGGAAAACAAAGGAACTGTCAAGGGCAGAATAAGGACTCGTGGAGAATAATGAACTGTGGAGTCAGTTATAGAAAGTGAGATAAGGACCCAATCAAGTCACATTATCAATCTTCAGGGTAATGCATTTAATATTTGCCTGATGGAATTTAAGAATTTCTGAAGCCCTGTGGCTTTTGGGTGCTTTCTCTTCTCCCCTTTGCAAAATGGGGTGTGTATTAGTGTGTGCCAGATTAGAAAATTTACCTTTTTAATTTGCAGGTCTCAAGACCAAGGGGAGCTATATCTGGATCTGACTTAAAGACTGTCATGAGATCCTGAACTTTAAGGCTGAGAACATGATGGGATGAGATTTTAAGGTATCTTCTTTGGGGAAATACATAGAATATTTTGAGTGCAGAAATATTTGTGATCAAGAGTGAAGTCTTTGATCAATCACATTATTTTTCACCCTCATTAACTGCTCTGGAGAGAAGCGGATTATACTTGCTTACCAATTACTGTGTTAATTTCCAATACCTCCTGTGGGAGAAGTTTATATTCCCAACACACTGAGATTTAGTTAATTGTTTATGAGCAAATATGATGTACTGTATTACCTGTATTACCTAATCAGAGGCTCTTAGAGGCATCCCAGGTTCCTGCCCTTCGTTTTGCTGTTTGGTCTCCTGTCATGGGGATATACATGGCCCACTTGAGAGAGAAATCTTCAGCCTGGATCCCAGGATAAGAAAACCTGGAGGGGATAGATGAAGTATATCCACAGACTGAGCAAAGCCACAGATGAACCACAGCCCACATGCCAGTGGAAAGATAAATAAACATTTGGTTTTGTAAAAGCTATAAAAAGAAAATGCTACCACCAGAAAACCACTGCATCACCCCTTGTATTTCAATAGAAAGCAAGATTCTTTTAAAGGAAGGGAGTTTGTCCTATTTGAAAAATACATGCACATACTTATAATTGGTAATACAATTCAGGATACATGTCAGGTTAGATTCTCTGTAGAAGTAGAAAACAGGATTCTACCTGTCAATCTTATATTCAGTACTGCAAGAAAAACTTTTGGTAAATTAGTCTCCCTGGGCTTCAAAGTCTTCATCTATCGAACAGAAATATATACCCTGTCCTATGATCTTTGAGGATTTTTTGAAAATCCAAAAATGTAAGAAGTGTCAAAGACTTTAAGACTTTTTCTAAGACTTAAATTAATATGAAGATCTTGTTGTATGAAATTGAAAATATACACTCTTAAATAACACTGGTACAAGGAAAGGCTATTCTGTCTTTGAAAATGAAACCATTTTCAGTTAATGTAGACAATGTGTTTGTTGCACACATGTTCAAATATACAATTTCTACAAGATGATCACAGAGAAAAACATGTATTTGCATAAATAAAACCCTGAGTTTCTGTGCACTCATTAGCACAGGCTTTCAAGAGAGAACAATTAAATGTAAGCAATAAATCTGTGGAAATTGAGCATCTTTAAATATAGTAGAAATTGCTATTCTTGTAAAGATTGTTTGCTAAAATTGTTCAGTGATTCTGGAGACCAAAATTGTAGTTTTCATCATTTTCTGAATATGAGTTTTTCTTCTTTGGAGAAAAAATATTGTAATAGAGGTAAATAAATTATTCTTAAATCCTTTACCAATAACACTTTATAAGCAATTACAATGAAGAGGGACTATTTTACTGAAGTCTTCATTATATTACATCATGTACTCATTGGAAGTGATGAGAAGTGAATCTTAGTATGTACTGAATACTGAGCCGATGCAGGCATTTACATGCATTGGCATTGAGGTTTTGAAGGCAGGTGTACAAATCTGGACGCAGTATATTGGCCTACTATATATTTTTGTGATGAGAAAATAGGAGCTATGGTGGTGTTTTTCTAATCAGGTAATAATTTCCTTCACTGTAAGTTATTAGTACAACTCATTTAAACCGTGTTTATCAAATGACTGGTATGTCAGGTGTTCTGCTAGCTGCTGGGGTATGTTGAAGGATTCAATTCTTGTCAAGGAAAAAATTACCATTCCTCCGTGGACCTTAAACTCTCATGGTGGATGACAGATATTAATTTTAAAATTCACATTAATGCATGTGATTAGATATGCAATAAGGCAATGAAGAAGTACAAGATGCTTTGGAAACATATAACAGAGTATCTGGTCTGATATATGGATGAACTTGAGATTTTTTCCTGAAGCAATGATATGTGAAATGAGACTTGAAAGATGTATAGAAGTTGAGCTTGTAAAGACTGGAGGAAAGAAATGAACTTCTCAACAGAAACAATAGCACAGGTGGAAAGTTGGAGATGGTAAAGGACTCGGTGTCTGCAGAAGAGTGAATGTGTCTGTAGGATCGCTGGTGAGGGTGGAACAGGAAACAAGAAGAGTAGGTTGAAATGAGGGTGGAGAGTTAGTCAGGGGCTAGCTCTTGCAGGGCCTTTAGGTGAGGCAGAGAATTTAGATTGCATTGTATTTCATTTCCAACTGCAATGAGGAACAGGTATTAAACTTGGGAAATATTTCAGACAAAGAAAATCATCTGTGCAAAGTCCCAAGGGTGTGACAAAGCATGATCTGGATGTGCAGCCTCCCAATGCATGAAACTGGAGGGAGAGGAGTTATATGGGCAAAGATGACTGCAGGTGCAAAGCCCACATCATGTAGGGCTTTGAATCCATTTTAGGGAGGTCCAGGCTTTAATCATAGACAATGGGAAGACTATGGAGAATTCGAGCATGTTCTGTCATGCTAATGGCCTCATCTTTCATTCATTTAATGTCACTTGTTGCAGTGTGGACTGTGCATGATAGGAAGAAGAAAGCTGAGGGAAGGAGGCTAAACAAGTTGGTAGAATGATCTAAGAATCTAGACACCATTTTAAAAAGGCATCATAGTTATTGAGCATTGTTACTTGAAGTATAGAAACACTTGGGGGTAGATAACCTTCTAATAGGTATAGAGGCTTTATTAAAATATTATATTTGAACTTATTTCAAATATATTTGAAGGTATCTCATATTTGCTTTGAAGGCAAATCTAGAGTTAATGAGAAGTCTAATTCAAATTATGTATTTTTAACTTTTAAGAAGGCACTCTTGTTCACTGATTAATTCCATTGTACCTGTCAAAACAATTCTATGCTCCTAATGTCTTCCTTAAACTTGTAGGAGCTGTTGGACTTCTGGTATCTTCTAATCTCAGCACATTATGAATTTATTTCTTTTTGCATTTTGTTGCTGTCATATTACTGGGTTTCTGAATCTAAAGGAACAAGTTAATTTCTGCATTAAAATGTTGCTGCATTGGGCCATCAGAACTTTAGTTAGTATCATACCTAAATTACTTGATTTCCAAATATTTTTTAATATCGTGTAAATCACAGTTTGGCTTTTTATTAAAAAGGAAATTATTATAAGAAGTGACCTACAAAATGCTAGAGCAGAAAATAACTCAGAAGATATCAAGTCCATAAAATCTAAATGAAAATTTGAGGGAGAGGAATGAAAATAAGTTATTCAAGAAAACAGATGTGATTAGCACATTGAGCAACCTTTTAATCCAACTTCTCCACCTTCTATCACATTGCAGAGATTGAAATCAATTTTAAAAGTATTGGCTTGTCCTTGATTAGGTAAGTTCATTAATAATAAGTATAGGATACTAGATCTCAGTTTTTTTCTTTTTTACCTAATTTCATGAGTTTCTTGAAATTATTTTCTAGACCTCAGAATCTATATTCCCAATTCAGAAAGGATGATTTTGAAATAGTAATATTCAGGCAACATTATCGTGGGACGAATGAACTAACCATCTGGCTCAGAGAACGTCCCAGGTTGGTAGTAGGGGTGGGTAAAATGTGGGGGTGGGTTCTCCTTTACTTTTTAGTATGGAAGAGAACCATTTTTTTTGCAAATATTTGTATAAGCTACAAACAGTTATTCACTCCCTAAGCAAATAAAGCAGTAAGTTTCAGCTGAGGGGTGAGGAAGGAAGCAAGAGGGTATGAGGACCACAGGAGTGTAGCACTGGAGAAGCTCCCTCTGCACAAGGATAAGCTGAAAAGTGTGACATTTCCCACCTCCTGTTGTCTATGTTTCTTCAATATTGGAACAAGCCATAAATCTACACACACACACACACACACACACATATTTAAATGGACTTTGTAGCTGGTCCATTCACACATCTTTTGACTCTAGTCCTGATTTCTTTTTCATTACCAAGGAGCAGACTGCTACCCTAGCAACCCAAGTGTCAGATCTCACATGCAAACACCTGCAGTCTTCAAGGAGATCACACATTCCTTGTAGATAATAATGTGATCAGAAAAGACGATTTCTCCAAGTATGTTTTTAAGGGAAGTATACACTTGAGGGGGCAGAATAAAACAACCAAAGGTTGTAGGTAAGGAAAACTTAACCTTTATGAGTTAATTGGGAGTTAATATATGTTTATTTGCCGAGTTTTTATTGCACAACTTGCTTGTATAAATATGTGCCTACATATATACATATGTCCCAATTCTTATACAAACAGTAGCATATTATGCAAATTTTCTCCACCGTTCTTTCTTCACTTCTCAAGATATCCTAGAGATCATGTCATAGAAGCATATAAAAACATCCTTTATTACCTTTTAAAACTGGAATGCATGATTTTTTAAAGGTTTCCTTCAAGCTCTGGGATTTTATTTAGGATCATGGAAAAAAACTGCCTCTATTATTGTTTGTGCTGTATCTGTTCCCTCTAAGCTTGTTTTTACAGTTAACCGCTTTATTCAGCAGTTTCTTGCAAAGAACACATAAGAAAAAAAAAATAGGAAGTGGGAGGCCTGGCTCCTGAAATCTCTACATTTCCCTCTTTTGTCATCAGGACATAATGCTCTGGAGAATGTTTTTGTTTTTATTTTAGCCAATTATTTAAAGGTCAAAATATCTGTCTTGTCCTCTGTTGCACAAATCTCAGTTCAGTTTCTCAGTCTTTGCTTCGCTGAGCTGTGAGTCCCATGCATGTGCTGTCCCGGAGTCAGACCGAGAACAGGGCGGCAGCAGGGTTTGATACCCAGGATGGGGTCTCCCCTTTTCTAGGTCTGGGGAAAATCCAGTCACCTCTGGGATGTCCCTTTCATTCTCTTGCCCACAGGTGCTCCTTTTCCTGGTTTCCCTGACTAGGAAGTTGTCAAGATTCTGTCTTGAGTTTTGCTCCGGTGCCACCAAATGGCTCTATGCCTAGGACTGAAACTCCGGGCAGAGCCATGAGAGGGAAACAGGAAACTGCTCCTGATGCTGCCACTTCTTCACATTTTGTCCTGATTCTATAGTCAGCCTGTTTTTGTTAATTTTTTCCACATCTTTAAGTAGTTGATTTTGTATTTATTCCAGAGTTTTTAGCTGTATTTGGCATGAGAGGTGGGCTGTAGGGCGCTTACTCTGCCATGGTGGAACTAGAACCCCTAGAAGTTTAAATTCCTTGACTGAGACAGTTTCATAAACAGAAGTGACTGGAAGACTTTTAAAAAGTTTTCTCAATATAACCAGAATTATCACAGAATAATGAAGTGCAATCACAGAATGATCATAGGAAACTTGATGAGGGGGAAATATTAGCCCCCTATGTATTTTAGAAATTGTGTACTTAAATTATAGAAATTAATAATCTAATATTAGAAGTTATTTATGTAAAATATATATGAAACCATAGTATAAAAACCATAGACAACATACCCACCTCAATATTGTTTGCTCAGATGAACCTGGTTATATTAGTATATACTAATCAGAAAACAGATGTGATGATTAATAGCATATTAAATATAAAGGGACTGAAAATAAAACACCTAGTCAGGTCACAAAGACCCCTCATATTGAAAGTCAAGGAGCTGGTGCTTTGATTTGCAAGCAATGATCTGCAATTAAGCAGCTGCTCACAAAGGGCAGAGCTGTGTAAGCTGCTTAGGGGGAGCAGTAGCAACATTTTACTTAATGCTGTTGAGTCACTCTCCTGAGTAATGCTGACTAGTCCAGCAAATGCTAATGGAAAAAACGTTACTGAGAATAAGAGTGAGGAGAAGAGCTTTTAACACACATATATGTGGTAAAACTATGTAAAAATCGTACAGGAGAGTAATAAGGTAAAAAACAACCTGATAAGTGCACAATTTAGTATTGTGATTGCACTCATGGGTGAGGAAGGATAATGGGATCAGGAAGGGCACACAGGAAATTCAAAGGCAGTTTTTTTTTCTTTGATGTGTACCAGTTTTCATTGTATTGTCATTCTTCATATCTCAGGTATATTGTTTAAATATTATTTTGTACCTATGAATATTTAATAAGAAATTATTTAAAATAAAATGGGCTTAAGAGGTGAAAAGGAATATCACAGAAGAGAAAATAAATGAACAATAAATATAAAGGAAATATATTTAATCTCATTGGTAATTGAGGAAATGCAAAGTAAAACCTTACAAAACCATTTAAATCAGTAATAGTAACAAAAATTGAGTAGCTGGGATTTATCTTGAATTTTAAGAATGTAATACAACAGGAATAATCACCCTCTGTAGATGGGAATGTAAATAGATACAAATGCCTTAGATGGTAATTTTGTAGTATATTTAATGTGTGCCAAATGTTGCCACAAGGATTTCCTCTTGCGTATCTAGAGACAAGGAGACCTGGACAGCAATGCTCATAAGGACATTGTTTGGAACAAATGAAATACTTGACATAACCCAATGGTTTATTATCATCAGAATAGATATCACTCTAATGTATTTATGCAGTGGAACACAAAACAGAAAATATTAATGAACTATATCTATAGATATGACAATTGAAAAATCTTAACATGAAAAATCTTAAATGTTTGAACAAAAGAAGCAAGTCATGTAGATACACATCCAGGGATGATCCCACAAATTTAAATTTCAAAAAGAGGTAAAACTATAAACACACTCATAGTCTTAGGGATATAACTATAGATGTAAAGCTATAAAGAAGGCCAAGTAAATAATTAACAAAAATTTCAAAATTCTGATTGACTTTGGGTGGGAAGCAAGGGGATGTAATCAAAAAAGCTTCATAGGGTAGTTGAATTAAAGATGGCAGTGTGAGAGGAGAGACAGAGGCTTCCTCCTAAAACAGGATACAATTAGAAAATTTAATTGGAGCAATTAATCCTGAGAGAGCAACAGGAAAGAGGACAGCATCAGACTGCACACACCTGGAGAAAAGAGCAGACCTCAGCGAACGGGGTAACATACCAGAGCTGTGTCTCCATGGGACCCGAGCCCCTGCCCCACCCCAGCTCACCAGCGGGAGGAAGAAAAACAGAGCAGGGAGGGAGTGGAAGGCTTGGGACTGCTGAATACCTAGCTCCGGAGATCTGCTCTGGGAGCACAAACCTACATTTCATGGTGCTTTCATGAGACTCGCATGACTACTGGGTTGGAAAGTTAATACAGGCAGAGTTCCTGGGGAGACTGGGATTCCAGCTGCTTGTGGAAAGCAGGGATCCATATCTGGCTGCTCTGGGACAAAAAGTTATACCCGTGTGACTGGCCCACTGGCTCAGGCAGTGGAGACAGGCACAGCAGCCAGGAGGCGGAGACCAGCTCTTTCCTCCCCCCAGGCACCAGTACCGTTCCCCTGCGACCCCCGACATTGCTTCAGGGGCTCAGCAGCTCCAGAATAGAGCTTCTGGACTCTAGAGGGCGCCATATACAAATATGAAACGCCAAAGGAACCTTGTCCAGAGTAAAATTGTTAATACTACTCCCGAGAAAGATTTAAATGATATGGACCTCGTGACTCTTCCTGAAAGGGAATTCTAAATAAAAATAATCAACATCCTAATGGAGGTAAGGAAAGACATCCAAGAACTCAGGAATGAATTCAGGTCAGAGATCCAATCGTTAACGAACACAATGGAGGGTAATAAAAGCAGGTTGGATATGGTGGAGGAGACAATAAATGAAATAGAAACTAGAGAAGAGGAATACAAAGAAGCTGAGACACAGAGAGAAAAAGGGTCTCTAAAAATGAAAGAATATTGAGAGAACTGTGTGACCAATACAAGTGAAACAATATTCGCATTATAGGGATACCAGAAGAAGAAGAGAGAGAGAAAGGGATAGAAAGTGTCTTCGAGGAGGTAGTTGCTGAAAACTTACCCAATCTGGGGAAGGACATAGTCTCTCAGGCCATGGAGATCCACAGATCCCCCAACACAAGGGACCCAAGGATGACAACAGCAAGACACATAGTAATTAAAATGGGAAATATCAAGGACAAGGACAGACTGTTAAAAGCAGCCAGAGGCAGAAATAAGATCACATACAAAGGAAAGCCCATCAGACTGACATCAGACTTCTCAGCAGAAACCTTACAGGCCAGAAGGGAGTGGTATGATGTATTTAATGCCTTGAAGCACAAGGGCCTGGAACCAAGATTACTTTATCTAGCAAGATTATCATTTAAATTTGAAGGAGGGATTAAACAATTTCCAGATAAGCAAAAGCTGAGAGACTTTACCTCCCACAAACCATCTCTGCAGTCTATTTTGGAGGGACTGCTATAGATGGAAGTGTTCCTAGGGTTGGATAGCTGTCACCAGGGGTAGGAAAATCATGGTAGGGAGGGTGGAGCAGCTGATTGCAAGGCAAATGCAAAATTAAATTGACTATCCCCAAAGTCAATCAAGGGATAGACAAAAAGTACATAATTTGATACCTAATATATAAAGAATGAAGGCGGAAGAAAAAGGAGGAAAATAGAAAAGAACCTTTAGATTGTGTTTGTAACAGCATACTAAGTGAGTTAAGTTAGACTCTTAGATGGTAAGGAAAGCATTCTGGAACCTTTGGTAACCACGAATCTAAAGTCTGAAATGGTAATAAGTACATACCTATTGATAATCACACTAAATGTAAATGGACTGAATGCACCAATCAAAAGACATAGAGTCACTGAATGGATAAAAAAACAAGACCCATCTATATGCTGCTTACAAGAGACTCACCTCAAACCCAAAGACATGCACAGACTAAAAGTCAAGGGATGGAAAAAGATGTTTCATGCAAACAATAGGGAGTAAAAAGCAGGTGTTGCAGTACTAGTATCAGACAAAATAGACTTCAAAACAAATAAAGTAACAAGAGATAAAGAAGTACATCACATAATGATAAAGGGCTCAGTCCAACAAGAGGATATAACCATTATAAATATATATGCACCCAACACAGGAGCACCAGCATATGTGAAAAAAATACTAACAGAAATAAAGGAGGAAACAGAATGCAATGCATTCATTTTAGGAGACTTTAACACACCATTCACTCCAAAGGACAGATCCACCAGACAGAAAATAAGTAAGGACACAGAGGCACTGAACAACACACTAGAACAGATGGACCTAATAGACATCTATAGAACTCTATATCCACAAGCAACAGGATACACATTCTTCTCAAGTGCACATGGAACATTCTCCAGAATAGACCACATACTAGGCCACAAAAAGAGCCTCAGTAAATTCCAAAAGACTGAAATCCTACCAACCAACTTTTCAGACCACAAAGGTATAAAACTAGAAATAAACTGTACCAAGAAAGAAAAAAGGCTCACAAACACATGGAGGCTTAACAACACACTTCTAAATAGTCAATGAATCAACGACCAAATTAAAATGGAGAACCAGGAATATATGGAAATAAATGACAATAACAACACAAAGCCCCAACTTCTGGGGGACGCAGCGAAAGCAGTCTTAAGAGGAAAGTATATAGCAATCTGGGCATATTTAAATAAGGAAGAAGAAACCCAAATGAATAGTCTAATGTCACAGTTATCAAAATTGGAAAAAGAAGAACAAATGAGGCCTAAAGTCAGCAGAAGGAGGGACATAATAAAGATCAGAGAAGAAATAAACAAAATTGAGAAGACTAAGACAATAGAAAAAAATCAATGAAACCAAGAGCTGGTTCTTTGAGAAAATAAACAAAATAGATAAGCCTCCAGCCAGACTTATTAAGAGAAAAAGAGAATCAACACCCATCAACAGAATCAGAAATGAGAAAGGAAACATCACGACAGACCCAACAGAAATACAAAATTTATTAGAGACTAGTATGAAAACCTATATGCCAAGAAGCTGGAAAACCTAGAAGAAATGGACAACTTCCTAGAAAAATACAACCTTCCAAAACTGACCAAGGGAGAAACACAAAATCTAAACAAACCAACTACTAGCAAAGAAATTGAAGCAGTAATCAAAAAACTACCCAGGAAAAAAACACCCGGGCCAGATGGATTTACCTCGGAAATTTATCAGACATACAGAGAAGATATAATACCCATTCTCCTTAAAGTTTTCCAAAAAATAGAAGAGGAGGGTGTACTCCCAAACGCATTCAATGAAGCCAACATCACCCTAATACCAAAACCAGGCAAAGACCCCACTAAAAAAGAAAACTACAGACCAATATCCCTGATGAACGTAGATGCAAAAATACTCAATAAAATATTAGCAAACCGAATTCAAAAATATATCAAAAGGATCATACACCATGACCAAGTGGAATTCATCCCAGGGATGCAAGGATGATACAACATTCGAAAATCCATCAACATCATCCACCACATAAACCAAAAGAAAGACAAAAACCACATGATCATCTCCATAGATACTGAAAAAGCATTCGACAAAATTCAACATTCATTCATGATAAAAACTCTCAGCAAAATGGGTATAGAGGGCAAGTATCTCAACATAATAAAGGCCATATACAATAAACCGACAGCCAACATCATACTGAACAGCGAGAAGCTGAAAGCTTTTCCTCTGAGAACGGGAACAAGACAGTGATGCCCACTCTCCCCACTGTTATTTAACATAGTACTGGAGGTCCTAGCCACGGCAATTAGACAAAACAAAGAAATACAAGGAATCCAGAATGGTAAAGAAGAAGTTAAACTGTCACTATTTGCAGATGACATGATATTGTACAGAAAAAACCCTAAAGACTCCACTCCAAAACTACTAGAACTGATATCGGAATACAGTAAAGTTGCAGGATACAAAATTAACACACAGAAATCTGTGGCTTTCCTATACACTAACAATGAGCCAATAGAAAGAGAAGTCAGGAAAACAATTCCATTCACAATAGCATCAAAAAGAATAAAATACCTAGGAATAAACCTAACTAAGGAAGTGAAAGACCTATACCCTGAAATCTATAAGACACTCTTAAGAGAAATTAAAGAGGACACTAACAAATGGAAACTCATCCCATGCTCTTGGCTAGGAAGAATTAATATTGTCAAAATGGCCATCATGCCCAAAGCAATATACAGATTTGATGCAATCCCATCAAATTAACAACAACATTCTTCAACGAACTGGAACAAATAGTTCAAAAATTCATATGGAAACACCAAAGACCCTGAATAGCCATAGCAATCCTGAGAAAGAAGAATAAAGTGGTGGGGATCTCACTCCCCAACTTCAAGTTCTACTACAAAGCCATAGTAATCAAGACAATTTGGTACTGGCACAAGAACAAAGCCACAGACCAGTAGAACAGATTAGAGACTCCAGACATTAACCCAAACATACATGGTCAATTAATATTCGATAAAGGAGCCATGGACATACAATGGGGAAATGACAGTCTCCTCAAGAGATGGTGCTGGCAAAACTGGACAACTACATGTAAGAGAAAGAATGTGGATCACTGTCTAACCGCGTACACAAAAGTAAATTCAAAAATGGATCAAAGACCTGGATGTAAGTCATGAAACCATAAAACTCTTAGAAAAATACATAGGCAAAAATCTCTTGGACATAAACATCAGTGACTTCTTCATGAACATATCTCCCCGGGCAAGGAAAACAAAAGCAAAAATGACCATGTGGGAGTATATCAAGCTGAAAAGCTTCTGTACAGCAAAGGACACCATCAATAGAACAAAAAGGTACCCTACAGTATGGGAGAAAATATTTGTAAATGACAGATCCGATAAAGGCTTGACATCCAAAATATATAAAGAGCTCACACACCTCTACAAAAAAAAAGCAAATAATCCAATTAAAAAATGGGCAGAGGAGCTGAACAGACAGTTCTCCAAAGAAGAAATTCAGGTAGCCAACAGACACATGAAAAGATGCTCCACATCGCTAGTTATCAGAGAAATGCAAATTAAAACCACAATGAAGTATCACCTCACACCAGTAAGGATCGCCACCATCCAAAAGACAAACAACAACAAATGTTGGTGAGGTTGTGGAGAAAGGGGAACCCTCCTACACTGCTGGTGGGAATGTAAATTAGTTCAACCATGTGGAAAGCAATATGGAGGTTCATCAAAATGCTCAAAATAGAAATACCATTTGACCCAGGAATTCCACTGCTAGGAATTTACCCTAAGTATGCAGCACTCCAGTTTGGAAAAGACAGATGCACCCCTATGTTTATCGCAGCACTATTTACGATAGCCTAGATATGGAAGCAACCAAAGTGTCCAGTCAATGAATGGATAAAGAAGATGTGGTACATATACACATTGGAATATTATTCAGCCATAAGAAGAAAACTAAATCCTACCATTTGCAACAACATGGATGGAGCTAGAGGGTATTATGCTCCGTGAAATAAGCCAAGCAGAGAAAGACAAATACCAAATGATTTCACTCATCTGTGGAGTATAAGAACAAAAGAAAAACTGAAGGAACAAAACAGCAGTAGAATCACAGAACCTAAGAATGGACTAACAGTTACCAAAGGGAAAGAGACTGGGAGAATGGGAGGGTAAGGAGGGATAACGGCGGGGAAGAAGAAAGGGGATATTATGATTAGCATGTGTAATGTGGGGGGATGGGAAAGGGGAGGGCTTTGCAACACAGAGAAGACAAGTAGTGAATCTACAACATCTTACTGTGCTGATGGATAGTGACTGTAATGGGGTTTGTGGGGGGAACTTGGGGTAGGGGAGAGCCTAGTAAACATAATGTTCTTCATGTAATTGTAGATTAATGGTAACAAAATTTTTAAAAAGTTTCATAGTGGGCCTCTGAATCATTATTTCATAACCTGGGTAGCACATAAAAAGCTGTTTATTTTGTTATTGCCACCTGTTTCTGGCACTTGGGTTTATTCCTTGATCTCTATATCCTGAAAATTTGTATGACTAGGTTTTACAACTGTACTCATGGTAGAAGCCAACTTTGGTATTTGCTTCTTTTCCAAGGATATATATCACATACACAAATACATACATATCTTTAATATGTGACTCAGCATTTTAATTGTTTTAGTTGAAAGAATTCTTTACATCTCAGATTTCAAATAGTAGATTGAGACAGAATGGTGTACCATGCAATCAATTTAAGGGATCATGATGAATAGTTTTGATAAATAGAATCAAAGAGGAAAAAAAAATGGAATGGAATAGAATAGCAATTATCAAGGTGCATTAGGAATAATAATGGTCATATTGTTTTGTGAAAAAAATGGTTTTGCTCTCCTCTCTACCTTCTCCTCTTCTTCCCTCTTTCTCTCTCTTCCTTTGTCCTCCAAAGTAGTGATATCTATTTTGATGATAATTAACCACTGGGTTATGTCAAGTATTTCATTTGTTCCAATGTCCTTATGAGCATTGCTGTCCAGGTCTCCTTGTCTCTAGATATGCAAGAGGAAATCCTTGTGGCAAAATTTGGCACACGTTAAATATACCACAAAATTACCATCTAAGGCATTTATATCTATTTGCATTCCTATCTACAGTGAGTGATTATTCCTGTTGTATTACATTCTCAAAATTCAAGATAAAACACAGCTACTCAACCTCTTTTTTGTTCAGATATAAATATATTATTTTTTGCTGTGTGTTGCAACCAATACATTTGAAAACACATTTAAAATATCTAAACTACCTTTGGGTAATTAGTGTATTGCAAGATCCTTTTTTGAAATTCCTTATTTGCAAGGTCTTGGAATGTAGGTGTTTCTTTCAGATTAATCCACCTCACTTGAGCTATTGGAATTCTCTGAGTTCCTATAAAATATCCATTAGGATTTTCTGCATGGAGTTGTCAATACTGTTATTTGAACCCAAATGCATTCTTTTGGAAATGCAGTTTCCTTTAGGAAGTTCACAATAATCACGAAAAGTATTGTCTACAGTAATGCTTGAGAAACTGTCATGACGGCCTTATTACTGAAGCTGTTTTGAAAGAGCTGCCTCCTCAGACTTAATCGGCAAAGCAAATGATGAGAATCTTTGACAAAAGCCCAGTGTGAAGCACTTAATTCCATCATCTCCCCAGCACTGTGCAAAGGAAATTCCTTTGCACATTCCATCAGACCATCTCTCCCAGGCTTTGCTACTATTCCTGAGCAAAAACTACCAAAGACTGTGTTAAGGGGGCCCAGGGTTTCCCCCTGGAGGGAGTGTTGTAGTCTCTGGGACTCTGAGTTATGGTGCACCTTGCGACAAGAAGGCATGGGATGCCTTTCCCTGGAGTACCACCTATTCTGGGCAGCCACCTACATCCTCATGAATAGTTAAAATCTGGCTTTGGCACTGCTGGCTGATCTGTGTCCTACTCTGGGAAACAATGCATAATGGATCACCACTTTTGTCTCCCTCCCTTTCCCTTCCACAAACAAACACAGGATGCCTCTCTGATTTATTTATTTCTAGAATGCATGCCAGCAAGGGAAAGCATTGCAGACTGCATCGTTCAGCAATTCTCTAGGATTTTACAATCACATTTTATTAGTTTTTCTTCACTAAATCCCATGACATTGACCTAGCTGACTTTCTTCATAGGAAAACCTGATTCTAGATATTATAGCTTAATGTTGTAGAAAAAGAAAGATTTAAACAATTTAGTTAGGACCCTTCATTTCTGTCTCTGCAGTAACTACTTGGACAAAGAGGGAAGAGTTCTTCAAAGAGTGCATTTGTTTTCTCAGCTGTAAATGGGAATAAACCTGCTTTGATTCCCTCATGGGGATATTATAAAGATTATGGGAAAACATTATCATGTATTTATATAAATAAAGGTAAGTTAGAAAATCTAGCACCATGATTAAGAGTTAAGAGGCAGGCCTTGAAGAGCTGTGTAAACTTGGGTAGGTAATTCATCTTTTTTGAGCTTAAGTATCCTCATTCATATGTGGAGAAAATAATATTCCCACATTAAGGGTTATTTTAGGATTAAACATGTTAGTACATATATGATACTTAAAAGAATGCCCAGATATACTAGGTGCTCAATAACTGCTAGTTCTTATCGAAGAAACATGCAAACACTCAGTATTAGCATTGTTTTGGGACCTCCAAGGGGTTATGAAGATGTAGCTTCTGGATGGCAGAGAGGCTTCTATACAAAGCACAGACCATTTGGACAATGCGAAGATGAAAGCTCCCAAGCTTAAAATAGCATCTTAAGACTAAAGGATAAAATGTGACCCATATTTCTTTTCATTCCTTAGCAAACTCTTACTTTCGTTCTCTCAGGGAAGCCTCTATGATTAGTGTTGATAATCTGTCTGGATCTGCTTGCAGCCTTGTAACTTGCATTCTCTTTAAAATTTCATTAACAAGGTGGCTGACTAACTCCTTTCACACTTGGTGACTCCCTCCAGAAAGCCGTGCCCTGGGATACTCTCAGGTGGCATGGGCCCCTTTTTTCAGAACTTTTGAGTAAGTTCATTTAACTCAATGATATAATAATTTTGATAAACCAGAGAGGCACAAACACCAACTTTAATTATGCAGTTTGTATATAGACAGTGACGATTCAGGGTAAACTTGGGCTGTGAATCTATCCATATAAACCATAATACTATCATTTTATTTCTTTGTCATGTATGGCACATAGAGTTTTGGGATGCACTGGCTCCGAGTTCACATTTGGTGCATTTTCTCCGGGACTCCATGCTTTGTGATGTTACTAGGAAAGAGGTAGGATGTGACTTTCAACTCTGCTCTAGTCAAATAATCAATTCTGTCCCTTTCTTTCTATTTCCCCGGACTGTTTTTGATTCCTTTTCTACCTTGTGAAAGCCACGAGCCATCAGTAAATGTCTAGTTACCTCTGCTCCTCCAAGACATGTATTGATAGGTTCAACAGAATAGTATCAGTTCTCTTCGAACATAACATGAAAGAGAATCTTCAGTCCTTTCACCAGTGGCTGCTGTCTTGACATGGTTTTTAATTCTGTTTTCTTTCCTCAACCCCTGCGCTTGGTCAGAAATGTTTCTTATCTCCATTTTATCTTCTCATGACCTTGCTTCCTCTTGGCCTCCCTACCTTTTATGCTGCCACAGTGACTGGACTTATTATGAAAACAATAATAAAATGGAGTAAGCCTCATGACAATAGGAGGAAAACAGATAAACGATAGCAAGCATTTTGACAATCATAGAATTTTGGAGCCAAATGGCATCTTAAGGAGTTCACTTAGAGAGTGAATGGCTATTGCAATGGCACTTCCATTGAGATGATTTCTCCTTATGTAAATATCAACACATACAAGGTGTCAGAGCCGAAGAAAACTTAGAGGTTACTCAACTCCTTTGGTGAATCAGAAATAATATATTGATTTCCTGTTGTATGTTGGACGGCTTTCTTTGGCATTGGAACATAGTAGTGAATAAGACAAAGTTCTAGCCCCCATGGAGCTTATACTTCAAAATCATTCATTTTTAAAAATTGAGACATAGTTCACATATAGCATAGTATTAGTTTCAGGTATATAATGTAATGTTGTAGTATTCATGTGTATTGTGAAAGGTCACCACAATAAGTTTAGTTAATATCCATCACCACACATAGCTGCACATTTTTTTCTAGTGATGAGCACTTTTAAGATCTACTCTCAGCAGCTTTCAAATATGCAATAGAGTGTAGTGTTATTAATTATAGTCACCATGCTGTACATTCCATCCCCAGGACTTATTTATTTTTAACTGGACGTTTGAACCTTTGACCCCCTCTACCCATTTATGGGTGAAGCTTCTACTTTTTGAGTGGAAAAAGACACAAACTGGATTTTAAAAATAAGTAATCGCACAGAACTTTAGAACATGAAGAAGTATTAATTAGGGTAAAAAAGCCTAACAGGAGACATTTAAATTAAAATAAAAATAATGAGATGATGGAAGACATATTTTCAACTAGAGAAGCATATTCCAAGCAAAGGAAATAAATGCAAAAGTTCTCAGTTGAGTGCAAGCTTGGGATGTTCAGGAAACAGAAACGAGGGCATTGTGGCTGGCACAGCGAACAATGCAGAATAAGGGTAAGGTGGATGACTAGAAGGTGAGGGACAGGCCAGGTGACATAGCACCTTCGACATGGTTGTGTTATTTACTGAGATGGGAAATGCTTGCTGGACAGTAGTTTCTGGTGGTGAGTCTCTGACGTGAAATGTGGGGAATCGGTACAGAAGTCCCCCCCTTATCTATGGGGCATACATTCCAAGACCCCCAGTGGAAGCCTGAAACCATGGGTAGTAGCAAACCCTATGTATACTATGTTTTCTCCTATACATACGTGCCTATGATAAAGTTTTATTTATAAATTAGACCCTGTAAGATTAATAACAATAAATAATAAGACAGAACAATCATAACAATAGACTGTAATAAAAGCTATGTGAACGTGGTCTCTCTCTGTATTACTGTACTGTACTCACCCTTCTTGTGATGCTGTGAGATGATAAAATGTCTGCATGGTGAGATGAAGAGTGGTGAATGACCCGCTGCCGCGACAGAGTGCTGGGCTGCTATTGGCCTCCTGACAGCGTATCAGAGGAAGGATCATTTGCCTCTGGACTGTAGCTAACCATGGTTAACTCAAACCATGGAAAGCAAAATCGAGGGTTAAGAGGGGTCTAGTATATTTCTCTTAGTAGATGAGGGAAGAAAGGAGGTGATTTCCTTTAGCATCTTTTCAATAACTGAAAGAGGGCTGGAAATGAGACCACTTGACTTTCAGTCCTAGTCTTTTTCCCCACACGATGAGGAACTACAACCACAGTTTTCTGAGATCTATCCACTGTGCTTCCTGGCCCTTCTGCTGCTTGGCTTATTGACAGGAAGCACGTTTATGTTTAGAATTGCAGAAAATAAGTTATCTGATTGCTAATCTGCTCTGCCCATCTTGGATTTTCAGTACATTTCACTATGGTATCATTTCCTTTCTTCCCACATTATAGGACATTCACTAAGGATAAGGCAGCAATATTTTGGCCTACATACACAAGAAAAATTTATCCCAGTTCTGGTATGAAACTCTCCCCTTGGAAAGGACACAAATCTTTCAACTGAAATCTGAATGTATCCACAGTGGAGCCAAAATTATATGGTGAAAGTAATTACACACTTGCTTGACTAAAACCATTCAGTATTGTAAAAATAATCTCTTTTACCAACTGATGCTGAGCTCTGTGTTAAATCAGAAGCTCTGTACTAAAACATATGTGGCTGTGTGGGAAATATGGGGCTCCTCTAAAATGTCTCATTAAAAACAGTTCAGAGGCTATTTGCTCTTGCACAAAAAATAATGCAACTATTAATCTTTGTGCTTAAGTACTGACAGTTAAAAATATAAATGAGTGAAAACACAAAGGTAGTTGTTTGAAAACGAAGGATGAAAACCTTTCTTATGCACCTTCACACACAATTTGGGCAGATAATTTGAATACTTTTCCCCAAATTTTAGAATGATAGAAGGTGAGGAGTAAAAATTAGAATTTTAACTTGCTTTAGAACTCACTTAGATCATTAACTTTCAAGCTGCCTATTTTACAAATGGAGCAACTATATTCAGAAATGAGAGGGACTTCTCAAGGTCACAAGGCAAGCTGGTGGTATGTCAAGAAGAATCAGCTCTGATGTTGTTTATAAGGCTCATTTTCCTGGATTACTCCTTGTTTTTGTGGAAAGTCTGCATATTCTTCAGAAATCTAGTCTTAGAATTTCATGGTTTATATTTCAGCAGAGGAAGAGATGTTCACAAGTCTTCCAAGGAAATGAATTGTAAGTTTTGGAAAACTGACCCCTAATCCTGTAAACATTGCCTAGTGGAATCTAATATGAAAGGTACTTTTTACACTTTATAGTTGATATACCAAAGAAGAAAATCTTCTGTCTTGCTGTATAAGTAATTAGAAATTTAAACTTCATGTTCCTCTGCCCTCATCCTGCCCCACCTGAAAGGGCCATGCAGGATATTATTCAGAGGGAAACAAGCACAGTTCTATTTGGTTTCCTGGGCAGCCATCCAAGCGAGCCCTCCTTGCTGCAGCTTTGAAGTAGGACAGAGAACTGACTGCCCCAGGTGGTGTAGCTGCAAGATGCCTTCACACTGCAGGAAAACCTCATCAAGGAAAATCAGCTTGGTGAGAAACATTACTGAAGTGATTTGGAGTGATGGTGTTTCAGAAGGGAATTACTAAATAGAATTCAAAAGATTACCTAAATTGACAGCTGTGATGAAGAGAGAGTCTTTCCTCTGATAAAATCCCCTCATCCTTCTCTGAGCCATCTACTCCCATGTTTATGATTTAGAATAAATAGCAGTGTAGTTCATTTAATATATTATGTGCTAGTTAAATGAAATGGGATGCTACATAAAATAAATTTTCCCTTTTATTTGCAAACTTTGTGAAATAAGTAAAGATACCTTTTTTTTTTTTTTGGTCTTGATATTTTGGTCACAAAAATGGGAATAATACAGTTTTCAATTTAGACTTCTGTTAATGATAAGATTTGTGAAACCAACTCTATATTTTTGTAAATTTTCAAAGGAACAAATGCCCTACATATAAAAGCATGTTATTTTATTTGTATGTAACAAAATTCTTATAGTCACCTTAGCGAAAATCTACCATTCTTATATCAACAGAATTTTCATATTCTTAAATACCTAAAAGAGGGAAATTTCAATGAATTTTGATTCAAAATATTTTGTTAATAGTAAGGTAGATATAAATTAATGACAGTGTTCCTATGGCAGTTACATTACATTGTAAAGGAGAATGGTGTTAACATAGAGATACACAGGATGGAAGATGAAAGTTAAAACAATGTAAAATGAGAATTGACAGTGATCCGTAAAGAGTATACTTCAGACTTCCTGGGAACTTGGTTCAGTAAGTAGAGGATTAAATCATCATGAAAAAGTCCAGCCTCATTTCAATCAGGCTCTCCTAATATTCTTTCTTTGACAGAAAGCAGGGTTTACTTTATACCCTATTAATCAAAATTCTTTATTCAAAGGTGGAAATCCCCAAACTGTAATTTATTTTTAAAATTCTAGTGATTTTTATTATGATTATTCAGAAACATGTCTTATCTGATTGATTGAAAACTATTTATGGATAAGAATTATTGATCTCTCTCTTCTCCCTGAATATTACTAGAGGGATGATCAATATATGGCCTGGGATCAAAATATTTACTTCTCCCAAAATTCACTCAAGAAGCATTTTTAGACATCTATATAACTCCATCATTCCTAAAATTCTATGATAAGCAACTTTGTTATTTTGAGTCAAGCATCTTTTAACTATTTGAAATTACTGATTTAATGTGCTCTAGTTATTGACTGAAATTGATTTAAACTATCCATATAGATTTCAGACCTATTCTTTTTTCAATAGATGGATTCTTGGGAGTTTAATAATTAATTTTTTGAAGTGGCGTTTTGAGCACCATGGTGACTTTAAAGGGAGAGAAATTTGTGAGCTAAAGGGCTGTCACTACATTAGGATCTGCCAGTTCCATCTGATATCTAACTTGGCAGTGCGTAGAGGTGTTATGACTAGGATGATATATAGAGAAAGGCTGTCTTTCCCTCTCAGGGGTCAATTGAGGTCATCATGGCCCGGAGTTGTATCTTTAATTTTGCAAGTGTAGACAGTTGGTTTATAGGCTCCCTCAAAGGTTACTAACTTTTGGAAATTGATTCACATTAATCAAAATTATTTGAGAGAAACCACATATATGTGATGAAATTAATTTTCTGTTGACTAGAAGACTTTTTTTCTTGGTATTCAAGATTTGGTAATCAAGGTACATGGGAAATATGAATCTCATCATAATAAGTTTTGGAGTGTTGATTAGAGTATTTGAATAGGGATGGCTTGAGGTCTTAGGTTCAATAGAAAAAAATAAATCAAACTTGTTCCAAAATGGATACTTCTCTATATCCACACATTATATTATGTGCACTTCTATATATTATTTCTTATTTTGTTAAAAATTTTTTGACATGGCTTACTACATATGATGTCAAATTAGGTGAATTTTAAGTACCTCATTCTGGTGCCTAAAGTTATTGTAAGCACTTGACAAGTATAAATAAATAAACTCTTTCTCCAATATGTGTTTGTATGTATGTAAATGTATAAGCAAACACACACACACACAAATATTTGAAGGTATTTGTCAAAACAACTGTGAAATATTCCAGTTCAATTCATTACAGGAGACAGGCTGTTTGACTTGCTTGCTTGTTTGACTTTAGCTCATGATAGGGGATCAGGGACCAGGCTGACAATCAGCTTCCAAGAGAGTCTGATTCCCTGGTCCTGAATAATTCAATAATAATTCAATAATAAACTCCAGGTTTAAGAATTTGTTTTGCTAAATGGTTAGGGATTGAGCTGGTACTTCTGTTATGGAATCTATGAAAAACTTCTAAAATCTGAGAGAATGAGATGCATATAATACTAAAGAGAAATAGAACAAAAACATTTATTTGTAGATTTATATTAGGAAACAAATCAGTTTAATACAGCTCCTGGTTTTTGCTCTCAATATAATTCAATAAAACATGGAATCCTTGAAACAAGTTCGGAGATGAGATAAAACAATTGAGACAACAAACTGAGATGAAAAGGCAGCTAGCTCAGAGGCGGAAATAAAGAGACCACACAAGATAAGAAACTGTGAAGAAACTGAAATAGCTGTTGCAGAAGCACTTAATATCCCTGACTTAAAATGTCATCTGGCTAGAAGAACCTAATAGAATTTGTTCAACTCTATTCTCAAAAATTCATTAAAAATGTCTTTCAAAATACTGAAAACAAAGACTGACAGGAAACTAATCAGGGAGAAAAATAATTAAGAGATGCTTTTACTGAGATTAAAAATTGCTGCATAGATTTCTGTTCCAACGTGGGACAGGACCTTTGTTTTTTCTTCTGTTTATAGGAATATTCACACCACTCATTTTTAATGACTTGATAAGATGACTTCTACCAATTCTTCATATCTCTGTACAAAGGTCACATCCTCAGAGAAGGCATAGCTGAAGGCCAGATTAGGTCAGTCAGAACCCTTTCCATATTTTCTCTTGACACAGTCTAACCCAGTAAACTAAAAGACACTTAATGGGATCAGGAAATTTGTCTTTCTTCACTGATCTATCCATAGTGAATCTATAATTCTAGAATAGTGGTTGTCATAAAAAAAAGCACTAAATGAATATTTGTTAACTAAATGAATTAATGATTAAATGTCAGTCATTTATCAGAATTTGTTATTAACTATTTTTGTTTGTGTGATTATTTATCTGTTTCCTTATTTATTCAGTAAACCCCATAAGGCTAGGGACATATGCTTTGTGTCTGTTTTGATCATCCCTATATGTTGGCACCAAGCAGAACACTTGCCACATAGTAGACAATTAAATATTTGTGGAATATTTATTGGTATTGAGCAAGCACTGTAGGCAGAGGCAGAAATGTGAAAAGCCCTGGTAACACTGACCAGTAGGAATCATAGCTGTTCAAGAGTGCTAGATAGTCATGCTGTGAAGAAGAGAGGAAGTTAGTACTACCCAAGAACAGACACATCCTGGGTGAGAGAATAATGCACACTTAGAGGTGTACATTTTAATGTGTTTTCCACTTGAGGTCTGTAAATGGCATTGAACAGCCTCATCAATAGACAGAGAGAAAGATAAAAGCAATCCACTATCCTGTGTGTTAACAAATGCCAAGTTTATACAGATTCCATATTGTCTGAGGATATATAGATTGTTTTAGGGGGGCCAAATGAAAACTTCGGCAGAGCAAGAGAAAGGAATATTCAGAAGTACAGAATCCCTTTGAAAAATAGTTTAATTTATAAGACAGAAAAAATTTTTAGAATATTATTTGACCCTCTCCAGATAATGCATGAGGATGTGGAACTCCATAGTTTAGGAGCAGTCATAAAGCAAGGATAGCTTGAGATAAAGGGACAACTAAATGCTATATAGAAGGAAAATAGATGAGATAGGAAAGCATTTCAAAATGAGATGCCATAGCAGAAACAAATCACCATCTGACATGGTAAAAATCAGAACTTTATGCTGAGGGCATGTTGGTCAGTATCATGAAATACAAATTCAGGAATTTCTTCTAAAATATTTTAGAAAGAAAATAATATTAAAATTATGAACAATAAGATGGTAATTATGAAATTTTACATTGTAATGCTAACATAGATTTGGGTCTTTTTTTACTGAAAAACTGGAATACATGGATTAGAAGTAAGAACAGAACATTTCTTTGACATAAGACCTGATTTGCAAATAAAAAGACCATAATAGCTTCAAGATTAAACAATGGGAAACATATTAGCACCAAGATATCTTCAGGAAGTTTTAGCCACATTGATAATTTTAAAAGGATAAAACATGAACCATAAAGTATATATAGTCTTTCAGCAATATTAAATAGTGGGAGAAAATAAGCATTTTGAAGGAAATTATTGTCATCCAAAACTTTATTTTCTGCCAAGTAGTTCTTTCTGTATGAAGAATATAGACGACTCTCAAAAACCTATTGACTCAGAAAATATGCCCTCTGCATATCCTTCTCCTTTAAGAAAACTCCACAAACTTGAAAGTATATTTCAAATGACTGGTCAAGCAAATTTAAGAGTCCAGTATAGGGACACTTATGGCATAAATTCTGATGTGATGGTGAATATACAAGCAAAGTTTAGAATAACTAGAGGAACAAAACTTATAATACAATAAACAATTCTACATTATTTTAACAAAGGTTTAAAATAGAGTGAAGGAAATGAGAAATGAACATTGTGGTTAGATAATTGTCAAAATAAAGGAAAGCTAAAAAAAGAACTCTTTTACACTTAATTCCAGTAAGATTTACTGTTATCTAGCAAATGCACATGTAATGCTAATTATTTGTTCATCATTGTTCCCTGTGTTTTTTCATTTATTAACTCACTTTATGAGATTTTTTAAGATATTATTTTAATCTAAATTTAATAAAAATTCTAGTACATATAAAAAGGATGTATACCTTCCAAAGCACAAAATAAGGACAAAGAGAAAAGCACAAAGGAAACAGTAAGAATATGTAAACAAACAGGAGGAAGAGAACATGATGGCATAAATAAAAGCTAAATATTTTATTTCAAAAGGTAAATAGATATGAAGTTAATCTAATATAATAGCACACTCTCTACCTGGATTAAAACTATTTGTGGTTTACACAAGTCATGCCAAAATGAAAGTTATATGAATATGAAATACAAAAATCGGGCATTATTATTTCAAAGCAAGAAATGAATGCAAGGGATAATGATACTAATAATAGAAAGAAGGATTCAAAGCCACAGCTTTCAAGACAAGACAGTCATCTTATATTAATAAATATATATAATTAGCAATGAATATTTGTTCAAGAGACCTAACATCTCACCATTCAACAAAGGCAAATGATCCTTCAACACGTGAAGCCTGGGCACCACATTTACCTTGTGGTTTCTCCAAACTTATTTAAGGACTTCTTGCAACTACAAGTCATGCAGACCCTGACTGACTTCCTGAGAGTGCTCAACTTTATCCACCTACCAGAAATGTGCTGGCAGCTAGCTAGCCAATAAAGTTCTCTGTACTACAACTGGTTTTCCTTTAGTGCTTTATTCTCATCAAGTTCCTTTTCCTTTGAGTCAAACCCTATTGTCTTTATCTTCCAGACAATACCTCTGTATCCTCTGGGCCCTATGTTTTTGGTAACCAATTCTGCTGTTTCTTTGCTTTACTGAAAATATGCTCTCTTCTAAGAACACTATTTCCTCTGCATGTGTCTTAAACAGTTAGTGCTCATTTATCCCACACCCCATACCAACCAAGTTATGGAAGTGGTATTGATGTTATCCTACAAGCACAGTCAATGGTATTTCTAGGCCGATGCTAGTTTACTCATTTAAAAACACCGTTCCTTTGAGGCATGTAACCTTCAAGTCTCTGTCTTCTTTACTACCATCTAATGTCACATTTGATCAAGTTAGTAGATTGTCATTCAGCCTAGATTCCAGTGCAAATCACTTCAACCATTTGTCCAAGTCCTCAACTCCATGTTCATCTATTGCTTTTAACTGCATTTACTCTAGATCCATCCATGTCTTCTTACCTGCTATATTGTAAACTGGATTAAGACCTTTACAGGCACCAAAGTTAAAATACTTATACCTCCCTTCACTCTCTGCTTTATGCAATTAAAATAAACACCATTTTAAATCATAAAATGTAAAGCATCCAGAAAAATTATTTTTCCTTGTGACTGTACCCATGAGTTTTCTCAAAATATGTGCCAGGTCTTTACATTGGGTAATAGAGTACAGATTAAAAAGATTCCTGGATAATGGAAGAAAATCACACCATCTACAAATTGGTGCCTATTATAGTTACTATGGCTGTAAAATAAATTATGATAGTTCAGCATCCTAATAACACTAGTTTAATATATTCATATATCCTGTGAGTTGGGTATGCAGATAGGGCACAGCAGGAATGACTTATCTCTGGTCCTAGGACCTCAACAGGAAAGACTTGACAGCTAAGGAGTTATTAATTTACTGTTAGGCGCTGGGAAGTGACTCTTTCACTTACATGTCTGGTGATTAATGTAGGATATTGACTGGGACATCCAATACAGTTGTCAGCCAGAGCACATATTCATGGTCTGTCCATGTAGTCTGGGCTTCCTCCCAGCATGGAAGCCTCCAAGAAGCTGGGCTTTTTCCATAGTAGATCAAGACTCTGAAAGTGAGTGCCCTAGCCAACAGAATGGAATGGATGTATCTGTGCTGGCCTACCCTTGGAAGTCACACAGTATCATCTGCCAAATTCTGCTGGTTACATGTGAGTCATAAGCTTGTCCAGATTCAAGGGATGAAACATAGGCTCCATTTCTTGATAGGAGAATTTGCACCATTTGTAAAAAATATTTCAATGCCATTATAAATGTGTCATCTTCTTTCTTAGAAGAACTTGTGAATGCTCCCAAATCATACTAGTGAACTCTCCTTATCATTTTTCAGGATGAATGATTAAAAAATCCTTTCCTTTTGTCTTATAACTCCTGTACCACCTTAAGTAGCCAAAATACTAAGATGGGCCCCTCCTGCTATGATCTCTACACGTGTACGATCTAGCCCTTTGAGTATGGGTGGGATTGATAACTAGCTTCTAACCAATAAGATAGAGCCAAGGTGAAGGGCATTTCCAGATGTAATTGAAGTCCAATCAGCTGACTTTAAGTTAATCAAAGGGGAAAGTATGCTGAGTGAGGCTGACCTAACCAGGCGGGCCCATTAAAAGAGAATCTGAAGTTGAGAGAGATTTTCCTGATTGTCCTGGAAAAGTAAGTATTCATGAGTTAACAGATGTCATGAAATGAATTTGGTTAACTAGTTGCATGAGCTTAGAAGCAGAATCTTGCCCAGAAAAGCCTGTAGATGAGAACTCAGTCTGGCTAACAACCTAATTTCAGCCCTGTAAGATCTTGAGTAGAGGGCACAGCTCAATCATGCCCAAATTCCCAGGCCACAGAAACTTCAAGGTAATAGATGTGTGCTGTTGTAAGCTGCTAAATTTTTGGTTATATTTGTTGCAGAGCAATAGAAAAATAACACACTGCCATAACTCACTGATTCTCAGACAGTATTTTTGCTTCCTACTTTCCACATAAAATAGAAGCCATCCAGTGGGAACTCACTTATCTCTGACTACATCTAAAATTCACTTTTCTACCATAATGAAACTTTGTTTCCTTTCCTTCTATAAAGAAGGAAACTGATAAAAGTTTCCATATTGACATCTCTTTGCAGCTGGCTCAATTCAGGGGCGAGGGACTCCTGGAAGGCCAGGGCTGCCCATTTTCACCATGACCCGTTTAGCCATTTGCCCCTATGGGAAGTCCCCTTGCACTGCTGTGGTTGCCCCGGGCGTGGGCCTGACCATGGAGCCGATCGTCCAGCCTTTCCATAAAGACGTGGCAGACTTGCCTCTGCGAGAACAGAACTCGGGTTATTTCACACCTAGCCGGTCACGAGGAAGTGCACGGCTGCCTTACCTCGTTCACCAGGCTAGTTCTCAGGGGTCTCAACCCTATTTCTACTACTTACTAAAAATGTTAACTTTATAGGAACCTTTTTCTGTATTGGTTTTGCGGCAAAGGGGTGGTTTTGAGCCTTGGCTCTCAGCGTACCGTTTGTTGTTATTAAACATCTCTGCACTGTTAAAAAAAAAAAAAAATTCCAGATGTAATTGAAGTCCAATCAGCTGACTTTAAGTTAAACAAAGCGGAAAATATGCTGAGTGAGGCTGACCTAACCAGGCGGGCCCATTAAAAGAGAATCTGAAGTTGAGAGAGATTTTCCTGATTGTCTTGGAAAAGTAAGTATTCATGAGTTATACAGATGTCATGAAATGAATTTGGTTAACTAGTTGTTAGTTAGTTCCCAGAAAAGCTAAGGAAGAAGATTTCTTCATGATTTGATAATTCCCTGAAGTAGAACTTATAAGAGTCCTATTCCCCAAATGTAATAAAATTATATTAGAAAGTATGAAAAAAATAGATCAAAACAGCAGAAAGTTTATCCTGTTGGTATTTACAAGATATTCAGTAACACTGGGAATTTTGTCGATTCAATAAGTTTTATTGAATCAGTAACATTTGGAATTTTATTGATTCAATGACTTAATAAGTTTTATTGAATCAATAAAAAGTGAAATACTTCTAGCTATGAGAGAGTAGTTTGTAGTAGACCAACATTCACACTGAGAACTGTTTGAAAAACAACATCAGCAACAGTTGTGTGCACAGATTGGAGAGCTTCACAGGTATCCAGGGCTTCAAGGGAATTTCATTAACGTGAGCTCACTGTTTCCATGCCACTGGTGAAGTCTTAAACTGTAGATAGTGATGGCTTATGAAGCTGGAGAGAGGAAATCTTGCTGAGGCAACAGCAGAGACTTCTGTGATTTTATTAGGCTGGAGATGGAAATGAATGTTGCCAGCTAGAACTTGAGAACTAAAACTCTGGAAGAGAAAGGAAGTGTGTAGAAGTTAGTCTGAAAGTCTGAGTTATATTTTTCTTTGAAGCTTTTGTCAATTCTTAAATTGTACTGGTCAATAGGATGTAAAGCCACAGGGACATAGAAAACTCAAAACAGTTTTTGGAAGTGCCAAGGAGACAAAAGCTGTAGTTCTGGCCCCACCAAAGTTGAGGAGGATGGGAAAAAATCCTACCACATGCTTTCAAAATCCCTGGTAGACTACAAGTTAAAAGTGGGGTCTAAACCCAAGGTGTTCAGGGTCTTTAAAACTGGAAATAATATTTCAACTAATAAGTGATGAGACTGAGCAGAGATGTTCCTGTTGCAGCCACTTGCCAGAGGACAGGGAGAGAGTCCTTATTATGGGAAAGCCTGCACAGTGTTTCATACGCATTTCCTGAAACTCAGTAGGAAGTCACCAGGCACACCAAGGAAATGAATCAAAAGTAATAAAAATGGACACTAGAAACATCTGCAGGTTATCTAGAGAAGTCTTCTGATAACTCTTTCAGAATAGCTGTGACTAATATGTTCAAGGAAATAGATGTCAATATGGAAACTTTTATTAGAAAAGTAGAAGCTCTTAAAGAATCAAATGGAAATTCAGACTTAAAAATACAATTGTTGAAAGTATAATTCAATAGTAGGGATATTCTTAATGAGATTGCTAATCTAGATCAATACTGGCCAAAATGGTAGACATCAGAGTTATGTGACTACTGAACACTTGAAAAGTGGCTGTTACAAACTGAGGTAGGCTGTTAGTATGGAGCACACATTGGATTTCAAAGACCTAGTACAAAACAACTCATTAATATTGCTATATTGATTAAATATTAAAATGAAATTGTTTCAGGCTAAATAAAATATATTATTAAAATTAATTTCAATTATTTCTTTTTTTTACTTTTTAAAATGTTGCCAATAGAAAACTTAAAATTACATATGTGGCTTGCATTATATTTCTTCTTAGACAACACTTATTTAGAAGATAGCAGTATTGAAAATAACTAAACTGAAGCATGCAGAAAGAATGGAAAAACATAAAAGAGCTTGAGATATATATGGGAATATATACATATATGAAATTAATGTTAAAATGCATGTAAACTGGAAATCTCAGAAAGGGAAGAGAGAGAGAATGGTGCAGAATCAATATGGGAATAGATAATGACAGAATTTCCAAAACTGCTGAAATAAATTAATATAATCAAAAGTTATGGAAAACTTCCACCAAGAAATAAAGTGCCTAGGCACATCAGAGTAAAACCATTGATGAGTAGGAAAAAGAGAAGCCTTAAAAGCAGGTAAAATTAAAATACTTTAAAAGGAGCCACAATAGACTTGTGGTTCATTTCACAACAGAAATTATAAAAGGCAGAAAACAGTGGAGTAGCATCTTTAATAACTGCTGAAAAGTAACTGCCAACACTGAATTTCACAGCAAGCAAAAATATTATTTAAAATGGCGGGCAAATCGAAGACATTTCTAGAAAACACTTATAAGCAAAATTACATTAAAATAATGTATGTTTTATTGTCTCAGAAATAGGAAAGTTTGCTCCCAACAAACTGAAATACTCTAACATTCATCATTCTGATTACATATGTGGTTAATGACTAAATTTAGAAATACTTTTTAAAATAAATTGTTGTGTAGATTTTTATGATTTTTCCCATTATTATATATAGTTACTTTTATTATTTTAATTGCTCTGAATACTTACATGGTATTGGCTGAGTTATCATTATTGTTCTCCAAAATTCTTTCTCTTGCCTATTGGTCTGCAAAGACTGAGTTTCCTTAGGCCAGGATTGCATTTCAATCATCTCTCTTTCTTCATTGCTTGGAATAGTCCCTGACAATAGCAAATATTGAAGAATTGTTTGAAGAATAAATAAGTTGTATGTTGTGATGACTGACTATAACATTGCTTTGCTATTAGAGATAGTGTCTTAGGAAATTACATTGCAATAAATAGATATTAAGAACATAGACAATGATATAGGTAAATGATGTTAGTGCCACATAACTGAAAGACTCTGATTACTGGCGTTAGTGTTCCGTAAGAGTTTTGGTCAGTCTGTAGATAATAAGATTAAATCTGAAATACATTTTTTCTTGATAGTCACTGTTTTTCAGTTACAGACCTTGTAAGAATGTATATTGATGTCAAGGGGAAAAAACCCCACAAATTCCAAAACATTGGTCAATACCAAAGAAATTGGCTGCTTGACGTGAACATTTTTTTAGGCAACTACCTCAGTAATAGTCTATTGTCATATTCTAGACTCATCTCCAGGAAAACATCATTTAATTGATTGTGGAATCTAAGAGAATCTTTGCATGTATAAACAGATGTTTAAGTGCTAACAGAAAAAATTTTGGAATATTTTTAGATGTAATTAACACAACACATAACTAATTTGTACCTTAAAGAATTGCTTGCAGCAGTTTTCTTATAAATAATTTGACCTTGGATAACACAATTTGGGGGGCCGATATAAGAGCTACTGAATTAGGGGCAGATCTTGGGTTTCTCTACAAGTTTTTTTTCCTGTTCATTTTCTTTGCTGTACAAAAAAGCTGCTTTCAGAAACCAAGGCAATATATCACAAAAGCAACTTAAAGTCAAACAAAATTTCAGACCTTTTAGGTAATTAGCAGATAATTAATTTTAAGTTAATTAAATATTACTTGTATCCAAGATAAGCATGAAAATTCTTACTGATGCTCTAGCATATTGGAAAAAGAAATTAATTTCTTATACAAACCTAGGTTATTATTGTTATTCTAGTTTATCATATGTACTTAAGTATAATTGCTGCCTTGCATTTTAATAGCAGACTATTCTGGGAACTAGAAGTCAGTACATTCTATTGTGTTATTCCAGATATTTAAATGTCACTTTTTTGTGTGCTACAGTTAAGAGGAAGGAATTCATAAAGCAAAATGTTCAGCAAATTGATTTCCCAGCTAGCTGACTGGTACTTCTAATATGCGTTCAGTCCTTCATCCAATAAGCATTTAGTGAATTCCTGTCATGACCAAACACTGTTCTAGGCACTGTGGCTATAAGGCTAGTGTGATAAATTCTCTAATCTTGAAGTTCCGTCAATATAAAGAGGATGAGAGGAATAAAAACAAAAGGACAATTGCACTGCAATGTGGAAAGTGTAATGTAGAGGCATGCACAGAGTGTTATGGAAACAGAGATCAAATAGCCATTTCAAATGTGGTGATCATGTGGGAAGATAATTTTGGAAAAAGTAATTATTGAGCAATCTTAAACAGTAAGTGAAAGTCATATTACTGAGAAGAGGAGAAAGGTGTTTGAGGAAGAAGAGAAATTAGTAATCAGGCTAGCAACAGGTAGTGCCAGATCAAGAAGAACCTACAAGGTGTATTAAGTTCAACAAATTGAACTTGTAGGCAGTTTGGAGCCACTGATCAGAATCAGTGGGAGAGTCAGGTGACAAATTTTGGATTATAGATAGATAATTCTGGAGGACTATGGAGAATGGTTTGATATAAACAAGCCTGGAAGCTATCAGAACATTTGCAGTAAGCATGTGAAAGACAATGAGGGTGGTGATAGGTAGGGAGGAAAAACATTTAAGAAATACATAGCTAGTAAAATCAAAACTACATTGTTATTTGGGGAGGGAGAAATCAAGGGTGAGTTTTAGAGTGCCATCTTGGGAGACTGGGTGAATGATTGTGCTAAATCATCTACTTTACTCCAAATGTACTACATGAATTAGAAACTGGTTATCACCAGCCAGGTGAAAAGGGCAATTTAACATCAGGGCAAAGTTTCAGGTATTTTAAGTAACTAAGTACTTAATATTCAGAAATTATTATCGTCATCAAAATTAAACATCATGGTCCTGCCTAAAACTCTAGTAAAATGCATTTTTTATTGAGGAATAATGACGTATAACATTAGTTTCAGCTGTACAACATGATTCGATATTTGTATGCACTATAAAATGATCATCACATGTCTAGTTAACAGCAGTCAACATACATATTTACAAGTTTTTTTTCTTGTGATAAGATATTTTAAGATCTGTTCTCTTAGCAACTTTCAAATATTCAATATGGTACTTAAAAATCCATTTTTAATTTTACCTGCAAATGTAGGTAATAGCTATCATATTCCCCTAAATATAATTGTTGTCTTATCCTTGAAATCTGTCAATGTGAAGTCAGTAAATAATTAATAATTTAAAAACATACTTTTCAGGGACTTTAGTTATTTAAAAAAACATATTCAGTTTGAGTATATATACTATGTGCAAGACATTGTGCTTTGTGCCAAAGAGACAGAGGAGAAACACAAAATCCCTCATTCCAAGTTGAAGATAAACATTGAAAAATTAGATTAAATTTAGAAATAGTATTCAAATATGCATTTTAGTTTTCAGTATACAAATCTTGAACATATTTTTATATTTATACTTAGTGTTTATGGCTTTGATGCTATTGTAAATAGTATTTTAAATTTTAATCTGACTTTTCAATGCTAGTAATTGGAAAAACAACTGAATTTAGTTTATTACCTTTTATTCTATTAGCTACTAAACTCCCTTGAGGGATTTAGTAGCTTCTTAAAATAAATTTCTTAGAGTTTAAGAATATCATCTGTAAATAAAGATTTATTTGATTTTGTTTTATCAATCTGTATGCCTTTTTTTTTGGCCATGTTACACTGGCTAGTATCTTTAGTATAATGCCAAATAGGGGTGGTAAGATCCAGTCTTGCATTTTTCCCACTCTTAGGGGGAAAACATTCATTCTTTCACCATTAAATGTTAGTGGAAAGTTTTTAATAGATACTCTTTATGTGGAGGAAGTTCCTGTCTATTCCTGGCCTGCTGAGAGATTTTATCAGTAATGAATGGTGCTTATTAACAAATGCTTTTTCTGTCTTTATTGAGATGATTATATGGTTTTCTCCTTTGGTCTGTTAATACAGTGAATTCCATTGAATTTTTGAATGCTATACTAAACTTTGATTTTTAAAATAACACCAATTAGGCTTGATGAATCATCCTTTCTATATATTCCTTCATCTGATTTACTAATATATTATAATTTATCATTTACATGTTTATTAGGAATATCTTTCTGGAGTTTCCTTTTCTTTAATGTCTCAGGCTGGTTTTGGAATCAGGCTAGTACTAGCCTTATAAAAATAATTGGGAAATATTCTCTCTTCTTCTATTTTCAGGAAAAAATTGTATAGAGTTGGCATTATTTCTTTTGTGTTTCCAAATATTTGGATATTTTCCAGATGTCTTTCTGTTATTAATGTTTAGTTTAATTACATTGTGGTGAAAGAAGGCAGTTTGTACTATTTCAATTATTTTAAATTCGTTATGGTTTGTTTTTATGACACAGAATATCTATCCATTTTTGTGGGGATTCCATGTGCACTTGCTGATGGGTGGAGTGTCCCATAAATGTCAATTAGGCCAAATTTCTATATAGTGTTTTTCAGATCTTTCTGTCCTTTTTTTTCTATAAAATACTGAGGGAGGACTATTAAAGACTATTCCAATTATAATTGCAGATTTGTCTATTTCTCATTTTTACCCATGTTTGTTTTTATGTTTTTGAAGTTATGTCATTGGAGAAATACAAAAGGATTATGTCTTCTTGATGAATTGACGTGTTTATCATAATAACATTCCTGAAAGTATACTTGCTTTGTCTAACAGTAATGTAGTCAATCCTGTCTTCTTTCAGTAAGCATTTGCATTGTAAATATTTTCCAACTCTTTCCTATGTACCTTATTTATGTCTTTATATTTTAAGTAACATAGATCTCTTACAGACAGTATAGACTGGGATCTTGCTTTTTCATACAATCTAACAACCTCTATCTTCCAACTGGAGTGTTTGCACCATTTATATTGAGCATTATTATTAAACATATTGGACTTCAATGTACCATCTTGCCAGGTTGTTTTCTATTTGTCCCATTTGTTTTAAATATATTTTCATAATCTCTCTCTCTTGTGTAAAATTATTACTTATGATTCAGTTTTATCTTCACTATTGACTTATTGGTTATGTTTCTTAAAAATTTGTTTTAGTGATTGTTCTAGTATTTATAGCATATTTAATTTATCATACTCTAAAATCAAATAATATAATTATTTTTCATATAAGAATTTTACAAGAAACACTGTTAGTCTAAGATCCTCTGCATTGGTCCTGTTACACCTTTATTTCTATATATTTTATAAAGCTGATGATACATTATAACAACTTTTACCTTAGAGGCAATTATCTCTTAAAACAGAACAATTTTTACTATTGCTGGTGTTCTTTTATGTAGATCAAAATTTCCATTGCTGATACACTGCTGACTGAACACTTTAACTTTTCCTATCATTGTGGATTGCTGATAATGAATAATCAGGTTTTGTTTACCTGAACTTTCTCTATTTTGCCTATTTCTGAAAAATATATTCTCATGTGTAGAATTGGGTTAAATTTTTTTTCTTTCAGTACTTTAAAGAGGTTGAGCCATTGTCTTCTGTATTTCATAGTTCTGAGGTGCTCGTTATAATTCTTGACAGTTCTCTAGATAACATTTCTTTTTTCTCTGGCTGCTTTTAAATATTTTTCCATCTTTGGTTTCAGTAATTCAAATATGATGCATTTTTTTCTTTTTTTTAAAATGTGTTCTGCTTGCAGTTCTCTGAGCCTCTTACATCTGTTTCATCACATTTCAGTAATTTTAGAAAATTACCTATTGTTATCTGTTCAAATTTAGTCCTTTTCTTTCTTCTTTTTCTAGAACTCTACTTACATATGTATTAGACTGTTTGATAATGTCCTGATGATTCATTTCACCCCACTAATTTTTCTTTTCATTTTTCATAGTGGAGAATTTCTATGGAACTTTCTTAGAGTTCACTAATTCTGTTCTCAGGGCAATATACATCTGATATCTCAGTTTTTTATCTGCCATTTCCATTTTCTATGTTTTATAGTTTGTCTCTCTGCTGAAATTCCCTGTTTATGTTTGTTGTCCTCTTTTATACTAGTGTCTTTAACATATTAGTTGTAATTTTTCAAATTCCTCGTGTGATAGTTCAACATTTAGTTTATCATCTCTGAATCAGAATTTGTTAATTACAGTATTTCTTAACAGTGGATTTTTTCTTCTTCTTCCTTTTTGGGTGTCACATGATTAGTGATTGAATGCCAGACAGTGTATAAAGAAGAATCATAGAAATTAGAGTAAATAATATTTATTGCCAGACACGGATACTTCTTTCAGATTGATAGTGTGGAGGGTTAGTCAGGCTTGTCAAGGGTTGAGTAAGGTTTGATTTTAACTGTTTTCTCTAGTTCCTATAGGCTTTGAATTCCTCTAGTGGAGGCTTTCTATTTCCTGTGGCTGTGTGGGAGCTGGCGGATTTTTCTCTGCTTTCTTGTACCACCCTCAGCTTTCTGAAGTCTGCTCATCTGAGTCAAAGAAAGAGTTTCTTTTGCCCCTGTCCCAGTGGTAGACTGTTGTTGATAATGTTCAGTGCTAGGTCTGTGGTGGGAACAGTGGGTGTTCTCAGTTCTCTTGGCCCAACCCCACTCATCAGCAGGGCCTGTGTACGTGGGTCTCAGGGACAGGACCTCTTGGTGTCCCAGTTCCTCCTACTCATGGCATCCAAACTTGGCCTTGTATTCGTAGCAGAATTTGGACAGAATTTCCTTCCCTCAGTGGTGGCAGACTTCTGCTTTGTGTTAGCGCATTATTCTGGTACCAAAGCTCTTACTGCCTCTTTCCAGAATGAGGCAGTGTTTGCTTCTGCACATCCCCTCAGAAGCAGATCTTTTCCTCATTCCTGGAGGTAAGTGGGAACGTTAGCAACTCCTCAGCAAATTTTATTTTTACCCTTACACCAGAAGCAATGGATCTTTACTTTGTACTTGAGGAAAGAATGTTTGATGTCTCTCTTCTATGGTTTTTAAGTTTATTTTTTATTCACTTTATGTGTACATGTGTTTTATGCCTATTCTCAGCAGCAGCCTACCACTCCTGTGTGTCTGTGACATGCATAGGGCTTTCTTTAGTTTCCTGCACTACCTCTGATATTTCTTCTGAGCGCCTAGTGGAAGCTAATTAAAGACGGCTTTGTTTCTGGGACTCCCACACCCAGCCTTTATGAATTCCCTAAAATTTAGTGAATTTCTTCTTACTGGCTATTCTGCTACCGTTACTGCCAAAGGTGAAAGTGCCCAGGGGGTCCCATCTCCGCTCGGAAGGTCTTATAACTCTCTTTGCAATTCAGTTCACCTGGGTTCATTTGGTTGCCTTGTGGCCTAAGATCTATGACAGGTTAAAGAAAAAGTATACATTTTTAGATTATTTGGATTTTTCTCATTGTTAGGGTGGGAAAGGCAATATCTTTTCAGCTTTCTTTATCTTAAGTATAAATAGAATCTGAACCCATGAATCTTGCAGGTAATTTTTTATTTGAGCTTTATTCATCTTTTGGAAAATATTTTTTATGCCCTTCTATATCAACTCTGCTGACATTTAGAAAAATATAAAGCAAAGATGTGTTGTACTAGAGCATCATCTTCAATCCTATATGAAGCAAGCAAGCAAACAATACAAAAATAAATAAACATTGTACTCCCTGGTCAAATTAATTTGGGGAGTATCCACATCATAAAAGTTCATGGTGAATATATAGGTTTACAATTATTCCATTGTGTTACTATTTTAAGCTTTTAAAATCATATTGTGAATCCATAAGATGGGGATGTTTTATTTATTATGATTTTTATTATATTCATTCAACATTCATTTAAGGATACTGACATATTCTGGATTCATGTTTACTGAACCCCTTAATTTTTAATTGTATGTGTGTATGTATCTGGATACTGTGGATGCAGAGATGATTTCCCAGTCTGCTTTAGGATGTTCAGTCCTACTGGGGACTGAGACATGCACATACTTGGTTATCATAAAGCCAAAACTGGAACAGTGCTTTAATGGAAAGATTATGTACCCCATTTATATGTATGGAGAGAGAGATTCACGTTCAATATCACCAAGAAACTTGATGGGAAAAAAACACATTGCAGTGAACATAAGTTTGTGTTAATAGTAGGAGACCAGGAATTTCATTACATTTACTCTAGATTATTGCTTTGTGAGCTTTGGAATATTATAGTTTTGATAACTCCATGGGTAAAAGGGAAATTTGGATAAAATTACAAAAAAATTTATTTCAATCCTAAAATTCAAATGGGTTTGGATTTATAATCCAAACAAAATTCACCCAAGAGCTTTGACTTCCAAGGGATAATGGCCTGACTTATGGAAATAGTTTGCTTGCCTATTAAAAATTTTTGTCTAATAGTTTATGTAAATTCTGTGGTTAAGAATATTAATTTGAGGTTCACTAGAATCGCTCTTATAAATTTCACTCCTTGTTAGTTAAGTTCTAGTATATCTTTTCTAGTTCATTCCCCACCCACTCACCATAACAAAGGTGAATTTAAGTACTTTTTAAACAATTTGGATGCATAACTTTATCAGTAAAGGGAAAATAAAGCACCTATTTGTAATTCTTCCCTCACAAATTAAGTACAGTTAATTCATAGAGAGTAGAAATGAAAAAGGCTCAAGGTTCATAAAATATCCTTACGTAGGGTTCTTGTTTCAATTTCAGGAAACTGCATAATTTTAAATAAATTATGACTTATTAAACACTTAGACATAGTTCAGAGAATTTGAGGAGGTAGGACCTTTGCATTTTTTATAAGTAGAAAGGACATGGCATATTTGGAGCCAGCAAACATGGGTTCATGGTAGAACTTCTCTCCTAACTAGCTGTGTGATAGGATCTTGGCTGAGTTCTTCCCCCTTTTCTCAATTCAAATTCTCTCATACATATAAACTGAAGAGAATAATATCTTTTCTCCCAGGATTGTTATGAGCATTCTTTGAAATAGCACATGGAAGGCCTTGATAGTGCCTGGGACATAGTGGTGGTGTTGAACTTGAATCCCTGTCTCCTTACATATAAATGGGGTACATAATCTTTCCATTATAGCACTGTTCCAGTTTTGGCTTTATGATAACCAAGTATGTGCATGTCTCAGTCCCCAGTAGGACTGAACATCCTAAAGCAGACTGGGAAATCATCTCTGCATCCATAGTATCTCTAGTATAGTCTCAATATACAGTGAAGTGAAACAAAATACATTTGCTGTAATATAATTTAAATCGCTGTTCTGCCCACCTTGCATGAGTTTAGGAATGGCAGATTAGACAGCTGGTGTTAAAGCTCTCTATAAACTCTGAAATACAGGACAGGGAAGGTCCAGTGATAATAAAGACTTGTCCCTGTTCTCTGGGGGATGTCTTTTAATAGGAGAGTAGGAGGAGGTGTAAGATAAATTAATCAGAGAATAGATCATGTAAAACACATGGAAGTTAAGGTTTAGATTGATTCATGCTGTTCATGGAAGGGCTGAAATATCCTTCCCAGCAGCTAGGGAATAACTCTAAGAGTGGAATTTACAGGAGCATTGGGAGAGAAATCTGAGACGAAGCTTTATCAGGCCTCTAGGGAAATATAGTCTTTCCTCATCATTCCTCCTGTCTACTTTAATAATTTTCCTCTGCTCTTCCCTTAAACATTTGTCTTGTCATAATTCTGAGATTCTTTTTTTTCCACCACTGCATGCTTTGCAGACTGGTTCATACTCATCTACTGCTCTGGTTTCAGTTAATTAAGCTCCAAATTAGTACCTTCAAAATAAATCTCTCTCCTGAATACCTGCCCTCCACATCCAAAACTCAAAGACTCTTCGGTGAGAGTTTCACAACAAAGCCTCACAAATACTTCAGACAACTTAAATTCAGTAAGTCACAAACTCATCTAATTATCTGTACTTCCACCCAAATCCATCTCTCTCTGGTGGTCTGCATTTCCACAAGTGGCATCACCATCCACCTAGTGTTGCAGGCGGGGACTATGGGTGTCGTCTTAGTCTTACACATCTCTAATTTTTCACCATCAAAAGACAGTCAATCATTAAATATAAATCCTAAATCAACTTCCTTCTCTCTCTCCTCACCCTCCATGGCATTCACTCTAATTCCGCTTTCCTCATCTCTCAGAGATGGTTTCCCTATTTCTATTTCTGTTATATCTAATACTTTCTTCACTGTCTAGATGAGTTTTCCAAATATCAAACTGATTCTGATGAGACAAAAATGAACAATTCATGTATGGTCCCTGTCTTTTAACAACCTCCCCCCCCAGTAAAGAGAATTCAAGCTTAAAACATCCAGAATCTTTCCCTCCTCCATCCTGTATGTTTAGAAATAAATGTTACTGATTTTTTAATTGTCAATTTTATTGTTAATCCGTGAAGGATTTCCAACAATAAAAACCAACAATGCAGAGATGCCCTGAATTTTAATATCATATAAAACTCCTAGGGAAAATAAAAGCCTAAAGAGTGAAATTCACTGCAAGCTAAACACAGACATCAAAACTTAAAATAATTAAAGTCCTTCTTGCCCTACTGAATTAAATGTCTAAAGAGATTTCAGTGCCCTTGAATCCTTTATCTGCCCAGTCTCATCTAGAAGTGATCTTGATGCCTGGGGGACACTCAGGATGCCTCTCACTAGCTTCAGGGTCTTAGAGGTTGTACTGTTTCAGTGCTTAGCCTCTGATGTATCGCATTTTTCAGAAGTCCTGAGAATTAATGACACACAATATCATCAGGGCATTAACTGGATTACTCTTCAGAGAATCAAGCCATCTGTAGTCCCACGGCCCAGTTTATCAGGCAAAACTATGTTTCCAGAACCCACTACCCACTAGAAGGAGAGTAGAAAAAGATACTCTGTTTATAGCTCTGTGAGGATCCCAATTGACTTTGGTGGCTCATCAAGTACCTGAGAATATAAGTTCACCCGGGAGAAGTTCGCCTAGTCACCTCAGTGTTGGTTTGGGTTAGGCCATCCTGCACTTACTGGACCCCACCCCTGGAGGAAAGCAAATCTGGGACTTCCTCCAGATTAAGGGAGAGCCATAAGCATATTTAACAAAAAAAGCATGATTCTTAACAAAACACAATTTATTTTTGTCTTTTGCCTGGATAAAATCTCCAGAAAAGTCATGAATTATTTAGATAATAGACAATCTTACTGTCACCTTGAGCCACCGATCCTTACTTGTGTTAAATCTGCTCCCTGTTCCAGTTAAGCCACTGTGACCATTGTGGAAATCAGGGCATAGCTGGCTTCCTCTTCACTCTGTGCTCATGTCCTCTCCTCCTGCTGTTTAGTTGCCCACCAAGGTTGAAATGTGAACAGGTAGGCAGACACGCTCTTACTTAACTTGTGCTGTTGCGAACTGGCTCTGCGTTTGCTGGTGTGCCAGATGTTTAGAGATGGTTCTTTCTCCTCTGCGGCATTTTAATGGCTCTTTTCAGATTTCCTGCTGAGTTATTTAGCCTTCAATTCCTTTATGTTCCTTTTCTTCCCAGCAGTAGTTTGCCGGGGTTCCTTCTACAACTGTGTATATCTAAGGGAATAACACTAGTTACTTTCTTCTGAGATCTCCTCGACTCCCCAGACAACCCTTTGGACAGGACTGTGGGCAGCCTCCAGTTCTACATTTCTCACCCAACAACTCCTAGGTGTGCAGACCAGTCCCTACACGGTCACACTCTCCTGGCCCTGCTACCAAAGTGAGCACTTAACCTTTCTTTTGACCTTAAGATTTCCCAGAAAGATGTCATAGCCCAACCCATATTCCATTTTAGATTTCTCCCATCTTAACTCAGGCACAGATCATCTGCCTGTACAAATAGTTGAGGGACTCAGTCTCCTGCCTTCTGACGGGTGTCTGGGACTGTCAAATGGCAGTTTGGCCTTAAGTACTAGGTTGGGTGGAGAAAGTCCACACCCAAGAACAGCTCTGAATTCCTTCTACCCTTGATCATCTTTGCCCAGGTCATCCTCTCACTTCCTTGTCAGTAAGAGCCACACTCCACTTCTCCCTCCTTTCTCCTCGGTACAGGCTTATCCACTTTCTATTAGGAGACCAAAAGGTGTATCTGACAAACAAGATTTTTCACTGTTATTTAGATGTTTGTATTTGGTATGAGAGGTTGGTTCCTTGAAGCTTTGTTTTTTCCTTTGGAGTGACTTAAAGAAGAGAAAAGTGCTCTTCAGGGAGTAAGAGAAAGAAAAGAAGGAAATGTACAGAGAAAAACCAGATTTATAAGTAGAACTGTAACTAGAGTTATAGCTTTGCTAACACATCTGCCACTACTACATTTTTGCATCCTTTCAAAGGAAGTTACTACCTCTTATTTTAGGACTTTTATTCTTGGCTTTCATTCTCCCCAAGAATGTAGGAGCCAGGGTGCTCTGGACTGTGTTTCATTGGGACGGTAGTTCCTAGGTGCCTCCTTGCAAGCACCACAGTGAGCCATGTGGGTGATGTACTTTCTCCTGGTTCCCCTGATGAATACACGCACCAAAATACTTATGGACTAACTTGCCTTCTCTATCAGGAAGGGGCACAGTTACCTCCTTCACCAGCTGGAGTCCTTCGTACGAGAACTGGAGTCATTCATCTCTCCGACACACCTCATTTCTACTTCTTATGAACATTTGTAACTTCCAAATCTCATTTCATCTTTTTTTCTTTTCTTATGAAAAGCTGAAAACACATCAAATTTCATTGATTCTAAGGCATTCATAATATTTCAGCTCCTAATATCTCTAAGGTTGGACTGTATCTCACAATGATGGTATGCCATAGTTTAATTCTTACCCTTTTCCTCTTCGATGGTGCATTAGCTAGCACCTAAGATTTGATAATACACATTGCATACAGGTACAGTGAATAGAATAATTAACATTCAGTAATGGTCCTCTAGATTTAACAGTCATGGGCATCTCACTGTATATGCTTCATCTTTTTTAGTATTGTGAAATGTTTCTGTATTTAATATATTAGTTTCCATATTTAGTATTACGAAATGTTTCTATATTTTGTAAGTATTCTAATAATTTCACTACACTTTAACCCTAAATGCTATAGTTTTATCTTTAAAAATCTTGAAGTATGTTTTCTTTATAACACCACTATTATACCATCAAAATTTAAAAATACACATTAACATATTCTAATACAGAAGCCACTCTCAATTTTTCCCAATTGCCCTCAAAATTACTTCTTATATGTGGTTTGTTTGAATCAAATTTCAAATAAAACCTCTTTTAATCTTCTTTTTTGCCTGCTGTTGACTTACTGAAGAAACTATATCGCCTGTCTACGGGCTCAAATTCAGGATTTGTCTGATCACCTTCTTGTGGAGTGATTTGAATTATTTTTCTGTGCATTATGTTTCTTGGGACTTAGAAATGAATGACAAAGTCTTGATTACATTCAGGCCCAATATTCTTGGCAAGCCCAGAGCTGTGTACTTTGTAATTTGTATTGTGACACATCAGGGGAACACGGCACCTGGTTGTGCCACTTTTAGAGATCATTGATCCTCAGAGAGCTGGTTGTCTTCCCCTAACCATCTGTTTTCTTTCTCAGAGAATGAAATTGTCTCTCAGATCTTTCCAAGGATCTGAAAAACATGTTAATGTTCATCTCTTCCTCTGAGTCTTTCTCTTTCAAACTATTTGTTTTCACTTCATGGTCATCCATCCACATATTTATGAGTAGCTTCTACAGAATGATGGCTCTGTATCAGGGGATGTCCTCCCAGAATAAAAAGGCTAAGGATTCTGGGTAGGTGTGTAGGTCATGTGATATATATAGGCTTCCATTTTAGGTCCAAGTAAACAGGCTGGGTATATGCTAAAATCAAAATGTGGCTGGGGTAGAGCATTTTAGCATATTTCCTACAAGGTAGAGATGTTCTTTATTTTCCCCTATATGAAAGGAAGAAGGAAATCATTCTGGTCTAAAAAAATCCAGATAAATTACCTCAATGTATATAATCAGAAGTGCATGGAGAGAAATGTATTTAACTCCTCTGAAATTAGATAAGAAGATATTTGATCTCCTTTGGAATTTGCTGAGCTCTTGATCATGATAAGCTTCTTAATTCCTCCTTTCTTAATTGGGAACTAGTCAAAATACATTTCCTATCTTTAAAAATTAAGTGGCAAATTTTTCCTTTCATAGAAATCTCTAATTCTGATTATTTGCTTGTCCTTGTTTATATTTTAGTAGTTTCAGTTAGAGAGGTACCCAGGATTAAATATCATAATTCCACATGGTCCCAAAAGCCTTATAAACAACAACAAAAAAGTAAAGTTTCTGAAGAACATAATGTTTTCCAAAGTATAGGTAGGGGAAAGTAATAATGAAATTAGGCATGAAGATGCAAAACAGAGCAATCAGAGCTCCTCTCTGAGGAGCCCACATTTAAAAATAAAACATTTTATTTCTAGTATGATTATATACATGTGATCACATAGTACATTATGGTGTTGAACATTCAGGAAGCTTAAATAAATTTTACTGGTACAAAAACTTTGGGTCATATTTAGCAACTGAAGAAGAAAATACATAGAAAATCTTAGTGCTTAACTGAAAAAGAAATGATCCAGTATATAGGGTATCCGTGGTAAGAGACCCTAAAAACACAGCACTCTCTTTGAATAGGATGTTCCTAGGGGATAGTAGGCCACTAGCTTGGTACATTTTCAAACCGTTACAGAAAGACATCATAAGATTATATCCTTTATGAGAACAAATTATCCAACTAGAATGATTGTTTTATAATATACTGGGTGAGAGCTTTATTTTCAAAGTGTTCTTAAGAGCTTTGAGTTTTCATGATAAAAATTTCCATCATGAAATAAGTTTGGGAAATAATTGGGTTAAACAGATTTCTTTCATGTAAGCTTCACAGAGTTTCTGGTATGTTTTATAAATGTTGTGATTTCTCACAAGTGGATTATAATGTGGTGGTTTGAAAGTTTTCTGATCACATTTCTCCAAATTTTTCTTCACACGGCTAGCACTTTTTATGCTACACTAGATATTGTAAGTGATACAATGTAGATACTCTGAATTCTATCTGTTCAAAATATTGAGTTTTACAAATTTTACTGCAACAGGCAGCTAAATTACTGATCATATTATTCTTGTGAAAGATTGGCTTTAGACATCATTGAAATGGATCAATAGTCCTTTGTCAGAGGTCAAATGTTTTTAATACTGGGAATGATCCTTGTTATTAAAGTATAATTCTCTGTGGTTGCACTGAGAAGTTTGAGAGGCTTATCAAAGTCTTCTAACTTGGCAAGACCTGAATTCACACTGGGGGTTATCACAGAACCACACTGTTGCTGATACCTCTTTTTGGCTATTGCAGGCTTCCAAGTGCTGCTTTCCTTAGGAACCTGACCCACACATGTGTACTTTAGCAGTTACCCAAAGATTTCAAGGGTATTTTATGCATATTTTGATGCTTGCACTTTGTAGAAATTTCCTTTGCTGGATTTCGCACCTGAATTCTACAGCTACTTGGCAGCCCCAAACTCTGTTACCAGACTCATCAACTCAAGAAGACAGACACGTTCTCCTTGAGATCCATCCCCTCTGTGCCACAGCAACTAGTTATTAACCCTCTTTTTAACAGCGTTTTTGTACTGAGCACACTTTAGTAATTGCTATAAAATAATACAAGCAATGAATTTAACATAATCCAAAAATCTATACTTAAGTAATATATTTTTATTATTAAGATAATGTGAAAATTAAGGAAAGCAAAGAATAAAAATATGTATTTGCCTGAGTCAGATATTACTAATGTTAGTATTTTGTTATATTTTCTTCTACATTGTTTCTATAGCCACAACACTTTTAAATGCATGCTTAAAAGTGTACTATAGATAAAATATTTCAAACTACCCCTCTCACTTAGAAATGCTATAAGTATTTTTCTATATAGACAGTTACTTTTTTTCTCAGCACTTCACATTTTTATTTGATTTATTTTTATTTTTTTTTATTATTAAGGTATCATTGATATAGACCCTTATGAAGGTTTCACATGAAAAACAATGTGGTTACTACATTCAACCATATTATCGAGTCCCCCTCATACCCCATTGCAGTTACTTTTTAAAAATGTTTTCATAATATTCTCAGGTTTGTTTGACCATTTCCTAATTGTTTAGATATTCTTCTTCCTTATAAGTTTTGTATTTTTAACAAATTCTGCTAAGGTGAGTTTGTAAAACTTTAAATTAAGTGTTACTTCTACAGGATATTTTCCAAGAGATGATTTCTAGACCAAGAGCTATAAACATACTTAGGACTAGTAATAAGACATTACAATAACAATGTATTTAAATACTCTTTCACTGTACCTTTTGAAAAAAGGGTATTACTAAAATAAGTGATCAAGGTTCTTACATTATTTCTATTTGCATTGTTGTGATTATTAGTGAGTATACACATTTTCAGATTTGTTTACTATGATCCCTCTGTGTGAACTAACAATGGTTTAACTATCATGGGCTTAGTATTATTCTCATTAATTTGTATGAGGGTTTATGAGACTAATGTGATAACCTTAGTCATTTATAAATCCAAGTTTTTTTTCCCCAGTTTTTATCGCTGAATCAGATGTTTAAGTTATTGGAGTGATATATATTCCATGAAAACCAGCTCTAACCAGTATAATCCTTTGCTTGTGCTATTCCCTCTCAATAGGTCTTTCTTTTTTTATTATCTCCTGTGTCACTTGCCACAAGTCTCTATTTAGCAGCCAAAGTAATAATTTTTAAATATAAATCACATCACATCCTTTTCTGTCATCTCTGTTCAGTACCATCCAATAGCTTCCCACCACAGGCAGAATAAAATCCAAAATCCTTTACCTAATTCCTAAGGCCCTGTTTGATCTCAAACTCATCTGCTATAACTCCTCTTCTCACTCAATCCACTCAGCCCACCCTGGTCTTACCTTTCCCAGAACCTCCATGCACACGCCCCGCCAGTGGCTGATACTCTGTCAGATTAATGAACTTGCACAAATTTTCAAATGGTTCAGTCCTTTGTTTATTCAGTTCTCCACTTAAATGACAAATCCTCAGAGAAAATTTATCTGTGATGGCATGTTCACATCACTCTTTATCTCATCTTCATTTTTTGAAGTCAAAGGACTATCTCAAGACACACCTGCATGCATGCACACACACACATTTGTCTTCCTCACTATAATAGAAGCTCTAAGAAGGTAGCCCTCTTTTGTTTGTTTCTCTTTTTTTTTTAATGCCATCTGCATTAGGCTAAGAATAATGTCTGCAACAAACTGTAAAAGAATATTCAGAAAAAAATTTAAAATGTAAGGAAAAATTGCTCAAATATCATGCAGTCACAATCACTGTTAATATTTGGGCATTATTTGTAGTCTTTAGAATTTATGTGAAACTTTTGAATTTTACATATAGAGTTAAGTGTATAGATTTTGAAGTATTTTATTCAGCCTTTTTACTTGACTCTTCGATCAGCATTTTTAATGACAGTATATAGTCTTCCTAAGCATTTTAAAGGGCTGAAGATTATTCCTCAATTATTACCTAATATCATACCAGGATCACACTATTTTCATTAAATCTCAGTTTATATAGTTTATTAATTAATATGTATCATCGTTTCATATTCTAGGTGAAGTTTTAATTGTCATTTAAAATTATTTTAAGGCAAATTATCCTTTTCTTTTTTTTAATAATTTGCATTTTTTGTCACTAAGATTAAACTCTTTCTATGGTGTATAAAATTTGTGCAAGACCAATATATTAATAGAGCTCCTTTCTTTTTCTTGCAAAAGCTCATTTTTACTTTTTTTCCTTGACTGAGTTTTCCAGATATTTTTCTAATATTACTTACCTTTAAAAGAGACAAACTCTGTATTTTTTGAATGCTGCTCTTTTTCAGCTTGCTAATTTATGTAGTTTACTTTTTTCTTTATCATTTTATTTATTTAGCTCAGCTAATTTATTTTCTCTCTATTCTCAAACCATTTAGATTTATGAACTTTGTTCAAATTCAATTAATTTTTGTCTTTATTTAAAAATATTGACTTGTAGTATATTGACATTTTTATTTGAGAGAATATTTATGTGAGAGAACACTTTTGAACATTCAAATAGTTGAAATTTGTTAAATTATTTAAATTCACTTAATGCCTAGTTCTATTCAATTTTAATTAGAAAATGTACTTTGAATAAATTTCTCATTTTACTATTGTAAAAAGTTTTCCATGGAGCCAAATCTATTTTTAAAAAGTTTCTTTGATATATTTTTCTTTGTTCCAGTTCTATTTTATTGATTGTTTTAAAGCTCAGTATTTTTTTTAATGTGTCTATTTCTTTACTATAAAATTAAACCTTATGTATTTTGCATTGTTTTTTTTTCCCTTAAGTTATATATATTTTATGTTACTATTAATCTATTGTTTGTGTCTCCTTGATATATATTGGTTTATGCTTTTGTTTTTAACTTCACTATGCAATGTTTAAACCAAATTATTTTTTAAAAGAAAATTTTAAAATCGCTTTCTATAGAAAAGTATAATGTCATACATCTTCTTGGCTGCTACACTTATTCACATATACATATGTATGAAATTTAGTTTCAGCATTTAATTCAACTAATGCTTACCTAATTTTCAAACAATAGGTGTGATACTCATTTATGAATGATGAGAGATAATTTTTTTTTACAAATCAGTATACTTGGTTGAAATATCTAAGGTTGTGACCTCCAGAGTTAAGAAAAAAAATAACTCTGTATATATAGTCTCATTGTTCCATCTATTGTGATCATATTTGCAGCAATTATTTAGTGATATCCCTATACATTCAATATTTTGTTGGTCACCAAAGTTGGGTCCTTCCTATCTTATTTTTCACACTTTTTGGCTTATTTTTTTTGAGTCATATATTGGTTATTTGGCTCATGTGTTTGAATATTTTTTTCAGGAACAATGCACCTAGGTAATATATTTTTCTATACCATGCATACATAAAAAGTATTTCTCTTAACTCTCTTTTGAGCAATAATTTGGCTGAGTAGAGAATTACAAGTTATGGCTCTTTCCCTTAATACATTTCAGACATACTAGTAGTCCCTAATATTTAAGTTGTGGACAAAAAGTCTGACTTGTTTTTTTAAAATTAATGAGCTATTTTCTAGATTGGTCTATTTTTAAATTTATTCTATTATATATCACTTACATTTTTCTTTATTGTTATCCTTTCATACATTTCCTTTGGCTTTGGATGTTTTCAAGATTACTATCTAATAATAATTGTTTCTTGCCTGTAATATGAATTTATATCAAACCACTCTGTTTTTCATTAGGTATCCTCTCACATAAATTTGACCATGACTATAACCATGTCTTTATATGTATTATCAAATTGAATTTCAAAAGCAATCCTTAATCTAGATTTTCTTACTACAGAATAGGAAACAAAAACTAAGAGAAATTAATTCACTTAAATCATATAATTAGTAAAAGTTGAATCAGGTGTTCAAATTTTGATTCATTGTATGGCACAATCAAAGTTCTTCACAACTGGGCTCAACTGCCTTCTAAAATGTTCTTATGTACTTTGTAGTGAATTCAGTTCAGAGGAAGCATTTTCTCTTGATGCCTGTCATCTTCTGTTACAGAAACATCTAGTGATCTGAAATATGTTTTTCTTCTGTTTACTCACTTGCTGTAAAGAAAACTCTATCAAGTCTTGAAACAGAGGACAGTAAGGTTGTCTGGATGTCACTTAGCTGCTTCACAGTCCTTTTTTTGGCTGGCAGAGGAGCAATGTTATCTGCAAAGTTGAAGAGAAGAATGATGCAGTTTTTAGTACTAATTATGTCATTGGATCATGTTAGTTCTACTTTTTGAGTTAAACCATATTCTCATCATCTAGGCTGATGGTTTCCCAACCCTACCATGGTGAAACACCCTAAGGTGAACCACATGATCCAGACCCTTATGGAATCCCTTCCCCTTGACTGTGGGTGGGACCCATGACTCACTGCTAACATGTTTTATATCACATATGGCAAAGATGATGGGACGTCTCTCCTGTGATCACGTTTGGGTGTGTAAGATGCTCTCTTAGCAGACTGGAAAAGGAGATACTCCAAATCGCCTTGAAAAAGTAGATAACAATGTTTTGAACTAACTATGAAGAGAGTCACATGTCAGTAAACTTGTGGATGGTCTCTAGAAACCAGAAAGTAGCTTCCAGATGAGAATGAAGCCCACCCAACAACTTGAATATATCCTTGTGGGACCCTGAATAGAGAATCCAGCTAAGCCGTGGCTGGACTTGTGACCCATAGAAACTGTGAGATAATAATATATTCTTATAAGCTACTAAAGTTATGGTAATTTGCTACATAGCAATAGAAAATTAATACTTATGGTTATTTATCAAATTAACATAGAGGAGATGGTTAAAAATATATGTCCTTGTGCATTTAAAAAATTGTATACTTAATCATGATCTTGAGGAAAGACCATGCCTTTAAAAAAATTCTTTTTTTTTTTTTTTTAATAATTATTTTTTATTGAGGGGTAGTTGACACACAGTATTACATTACATGAGTTTCAAGTGTACAACACAGTGGTAGAACATTTATATACATAATTCTAGGTTCCAGCTATCACCCTACCAAGCTGTTACAATATGTTGACTATATTCCTTATGCTATACATTACATCCCGGTTACTTATTTATTTTACCATTGGAAGTCTGTCCTTTTTTTTTTTTTTTTTTTTTTTTTTTTTGTGAGGGCATCTCTCATATTTATTGATCAAATGGTTGTTAACGACAATAAAATTCTGTATAGGGGAGTCAATGCTCAATGCACAATCATTATTCCACCCCAAGCCTAATTTTTGTCAGTCTCCAATCTTCTGAGGCATAACAAGTTTTTACATGTAGAACAAATTCTTACATAATGAATAAGTTACATAGTGAACAGTACAAGGGCAGTCATCACAGAAACTTTCGGTTTTGCTCATGCATTATGAACTATAAACAGTCAGTTCAAATATGAATACTCATTTGGTTTTTATACTTGATTTATATGTGGATACCACATTTCTCTCTTTATTATTATTATTTTTAATAAAATGCTGAAGTGGTAGGTAGATACAAGATAAAGGTAGAAAACATAGTTTAGTGTTGTAAGAGAGCACATGTAGATGATCAGGTGTGTGCCTGTAGACTATGTGTTAATCCAAGCTAGACCAGGGCAATAAACATCCATGTATGCAGAAGATTTCTCTCAGAACGGGGGGGTGAGGTTCTAAGCCTCACCTCTGTTGATCCCCAATTTCTCACCTGATGGCTCCCCTGCGACTGTGCCTGTCTTAGGTTGTTCCTCCCTTGAGGAATCTTACCCATCTCTGGCTAACCAGTCATCTTCCGGGGCCATACAGGGAAATGTGAAGTTGGTAAGTGAGAGAGAAGCCTTATTGTTTGAAAAAGTTAGCTTTTTACTTCTTTGCATATTTATGCCCTGTGGCTTCTATGCCCAGCATTTGTCTTGAGGTATCTTTACCACTTGGAAGAATTATGATACTCGGTAAATTTGATATGAGGCACGAATTCTATTTAAGGGTTGTAATTAGGAAGGAAGAAGAAAAGCTATAGAAGTAGCAGGCGGAAGAAAACATGGGAAGATTGATTATTTCTTTGATATATCTTCTTGTAGAGTAACTTCAGCATGTATAGGTTTTAAGCTACTACTTAAATTGCACACACACATTAACATAATAGGAGTATAGTTACATAACCAAAGCATATCTGTAATTACCAGCCTTCTGCAGTGAAACCAAGAAAACCAGTTAGGCACCTTAGGCATTTGTGAAAACTTATCTATGATATGGTGGATATTGTCCAAATGAACTTGAACAGTCTGAGAGAAATCAGACAAATTAAAACAACCCATTCCTGGGGACTGTTCACATGCCATATGTTCTTTTAACAATAAATAGTTTGTAGTTGTAAGACTTTGGAGCGCTACAATTTGCACTTCTCCAAATTCTTGGTTGAGTTCCAACAGTATAGATCCAGTCCAATTTTGTTGTTTTACTGTATGCACAGGCCAGCTTAGATATCTCCTTCCTCATTCCCATGGCAGGTCCAGGAACTGGTGGGATGAGTGCATCTACAGCTGTAGCAGTGCGTGGATCTTTGTTGGGGTTTTTTGATGATCATCTTCTGGCATGAGTCTTCCAGAGGGTGCAGATGTTGGAAGTTCTTTTTCATATCGTATCTTAGTTCATTTTTGGGGTAGCCCAATTAGGCTTTGATCCTCTGTATAAACACAAACAGACCCTTTGCCTACACTTTTATATGCCCTTTATACCCTTGTGTAGAACTCGTTGGAGGTTACCACACAGGAACTGCCCTTTTTTTTTTTTTTTTTTTTTTTTTGCTATCACTAATCTACACTTACATGACGAATATTATGTTTACTAGGCTCTCCCCTATACCAGGTCTCCCCTATAAACCCCTTTACAGTCACTGTCTATCAGCATAGCAAAATGTTGTAGAATCACTACTTGCCTTCTCTGTGTTGTACAGCCCTCCCTTTTCTCCTACTCCCCCATGCATGTTAATCTTAATACCCCCCTACTTCTCCCCCCCTTATCCCTCCCTACCCACCCATCCTCCCCAGTCCCTTTCCCTTTGGTACCTGTTAGTCCATTCTTGAGTTCTGTGATTCTGCTGCTGTTTTGTTCCTTCAGTTTTTCCTTTGTTCTTATATTCCACAGATAAGTGAAATCATTTGGTATTTCTCTTTCTCCGCTTGGCTTGTTTCACTGAGCATAATTCCCTCCAGCTCCATCCATGTTGCTGCAAATGATTGGATTTGCCCTTTTCTTATAGCTGAGTAGTATTCCATTGTGTATATGTACCACATCTTGTTTATCCATTCATCTATTGATGGACATTTAGGTTGCTTCCAATTCTTGGCTATTGTAAATAGTGCTGCAATAAACATAGGGGTGCATCTATCTTTCTCAAACTTGATTGCTGCATTCTTAGGGTAAATTCCTAGGAGTGGAATTCCTGGGTCAAATGGTAAGTCTGTTTTGAGCATTTTGATGTACCTCCATACTGCTTTCCACAATGGTTGAACTAACTTACATTCCCACCAGCAGTGTAGGAGGGTTCCCCTTTCTCCACAGCCTCGCCAACATTTGTTGTTGTTTGTCTTTTGGATGGCAGCCATCCTTACTGGTGTGAGGTGATACCTCATTGTAGTTTTAATTTGCATTTCTCTGATAATTAGCGATGTGGAGCATCTTTTCATGTGTCTGTTGGCCATCTGAATTTCTTTTTTGGAGAACTGTCTGTTCAGATCCTCTGCCCATTTTTTAATTGGGTTATTTGTTTTTTGTTTGTTGAGGCGTGTGAGCTCCTTATATATTCTGGACGTCAAGCCTTTATCGGATGTGTCATTTTCAAATATATTCTCCCATACTGTAGGGATCCTTCTTGTTCTATTGATGGTGTCTTTTGCTGTACAGAAGCTTTTCAGCTTAATATAGTCCCACTTACTCATTTTTGCTGTTGTTTTCCTTGCCCGGGGAGATATGTTCAAGAAGAGGTCACTCATGTTTATGTCTAAGAGGTTTTCGCCTATGTTTTCTTCCAAGAGTTTAATGGTTTCATGGCTTACATTCAGGTCTTTGATCCATTTTGAGTTTACTTTTGTATATGGGGTTAGACAATGGTCCAGTTTCATTCTCCTACATGTAGCTGTCCAGTTTTGCCAGCACCACCTGTTGAAGAGACTGTCATTTCGCCATTGTATGTCCATGGCTCCTTTATCAAATATTAATTGACCATATATGTCTGGGTTAATGTCTGGATTCTCTAGTCTGTTCCATTGGTCTGTGGCTCTGCTCTTGTGCCAGTACCAAATTGTCTTGATTACTATGGCTTTATAGTAGAGCTTGAAGTTGGGGAGTGAGATCCCCCCTACTTTATTCTTCTTTCTCAGGATTGCTTTGGCTATTCGGGGTCTTTGGTGTTTCCATATGAATTTTTGAATTATTTGTTCCAGTTCATTGAAGAATGTTGCTGGTAGTTTCATAGGGATTGCATCAAATCTGTATATTGCTTTGGGCAGGATGGCCATTTTAACGATATTAATTCTTCCTAGCCACGAGCATGGGATGAGTTTCCATCTGTTAGTGTCCCCTTTAATTTCTCTTAAGAGTGACTTGTAGTTTTCAGAGTATAAGTCTTTCACTTCTTTGGTTAGGTTTATTCCTAGGTATTTTATTTTTTTTGATGCAATTGTGAATGGAGTTGTTTTCCTGATTTCTCTCTCTGTTGGTTCATTGTTAGTATATAGGAAAGCCACAGATTTCTGTGTGTTGATTTTGTATCCTGCAACTTTGCTGTATTCCGATATCAGTTCTAGTAGTTTTGGGGTGGAGTCTTTAGGGTTTTTTATGTACAGTATCATGTCATCTGCAAATAGTGACAGTTTAACTTCTTCTTTACCAATCTGGATTCCTTGTATTTCTTTATTTTGTCTGATTGCCGTGGCTAGGACCTCCAGTACTATGTTAAATAACAGTGGAGAGAGTGGGCATCCCTGTCTAGTTCCCGATCTCAGAGGAAATGCTTTCAGCTTCTCGCTGTTCAATATAATGTTGGCTGTGGGTTTATCATAGATGGCCTTTATTATGTTGAGGTACTTGCCCTCTATTCCCATTTTGCTGAGAGTTTTTAACATGAATGGATGTTGAACTTTGTCAAATGCTTTTTCAGCATCTATGGAGATGATCATGTGGTTTTTGTCTTTCTTTTTGTTGATGTGGTGGATGATGTTGATGGACTTTCGAATGTTGTACCATCCTTGCATCCCTGGAATGAATCCCACTTGGTCATGGTGTATGATCCTTTTGATGTATTTTTGAATTCGGTTTGCTAATATTTTGTTGAGTATTTTTGGATCTACGTTCATCAGGGATATTGGTCTGTAGTTTTCTTTTTTGGTGGTGTCTTTGCCTGGTTTTGGTATTAGGGTGATGTTAGCTTCATAGAATGAGTTTGGGAGTATCCCCTCCTCCTCTATTTTTTGGAAAACTTTAAGGAGAATGGGTATTATGTCTTCCCTGTATGTCTGATAAAATTCCGAGGTAAATCCATCTGGCCCGGGGGTTTTGTTCTTTGGTAGTTTTTTGATTACCTCTTCAATTTCGTTGCTGGTAGTTGGTCTGTTTAGATTTTCTGTTTCTTCCTGGGACAATCTTGGAAGGTTATATTTTTCTAGGAAGTTGTCCATTTCTCCTAGGTTTCCCAGCTTGTTAGCATATAGGTTTTCATAGTATTCTCCAATAATTCTTTGCATTTCCGTGGGGTCCGTCGTGATTTTTCCTTTCTCGTTTCTGATACTGTTGATTTGTGTTGACTCTCTTTTCTTCTTAATAAGTCTGGCTAGAGGCTTATCTATTTTGTTTATTTTCTCGAAGAACCAGCTCTTGGTTTCATTGATTTTTGCTATTGTTTTATTCTTCTCAATTTTATTTATTTCTTCTCTGATCTTTATTATGTCCCTCCTTCTGCTGACCTTAGGCCTCATCTGTTCTTCTTTTTCCAATTTCGATAATTGTGACATTAGACCATTCATTTGGGATTGCTCTTCCTTTTTTAAATATGCTTGGATTGCTATATACTTTCCTCTTAAGACTGCTTTTGCTGTGTCCCACAGAAGTTGGGGCTTAGTGTTGTTGTTGTCATTTGTTTCCATATATTGCTGGATCTCCATTTTGATTTGGTCATTGATCCATTGATTATTTAGGAGCGTGTTGTTAAGCCTCCATGTGTTTGTGAGCCTCTTTGCTTTCTTTGTACAGTTTATTTCTAGTTTTATGCCTTTGTGGTCTGAAAAGTTGGTTGGTAGGATTTCAATCTTTTGGAATTTTCTGAGGCTCTTTTTGTGGCCTAGTATGTGGTCTATTCTGGAGAATGTTCCATGTGCACTTGAGAAGAATGTATATCCTGTTGCTTTTGGATGTAGAGTTCTATAGATGTCTATTAGGTCCATCTGCTCTACTGTGTTGTTCAGTGCTTCCGTGTCCTTACTTATTTTCTGCCCAGTGGATCTATCCTTTGGGGTGAGTGGTGTGTTGAAGTCTCCTAGAATGAATGCATTGCAGTCTATATCCCCCTTTAGTTCTGTTAGTATTTGTTTCACATATGCTGGTGCTCCTGTGTTGGGTGCATATATATTTAGAATGGTTATATCCTCTTGTTGGACTGAGCCCTTTATCATTATGTAGTGTCCTTCTTTATCTCTTGTTACTTTCTTTGTTTTGAAGTCTATTTTGTCTGATATTAGTACTGCAACCCCTGCTTTCTTCTCACTGTTGTTTGCTTGAAATATGTTTTTCCATCCCTTGACTTTTAGTCTGTACATGTCTTTGGGTTTGAGATGAGTTTCTTGTAAGCAGCATATAGATGGGTCTTGCTTTTTTATCCATTCTGTTACTCTGTGTCTTTTGATTGGTGCATTCAACCCATTAACATTTAGGGTGACTATTGAAAGATATGTACTTATTGCCATTGCAGGCTTTAAATTCGTGGTTACCAAAGGTTCAAGGTTAGCCTCTTTAGTATCTTACTGCCTAACTTAGCTCACTTATTGAGCTGTTATATACACTGTCTGGAGATTCTTTTCTTCTCTCCCTTCTTGTTCCTCCTCCTCGATTCTTCATATGTTGGGTGTTTTGTGCTGTGCTCTTTCTAGGAGTGCTCCCATCTAGAGCAGTCCCTGTAAGATGTTCTGTAGAGGTGGTTTGTGGAAAGCAAATTCCCTCAGCTTTTGTTTGTCTGGGAATTGTTTAATCCCACCATCATATTTGAATGATAGTCGTGCTGGATACAGTATCCTTGGTTCAAGGCCCTTCTGTTTCATTGTATTAAATATATCATGCCATTCTCTTCTGGCCTGTAGGGTTTCTGTTGAGAAATCTGACGTTAGCCTGATGGGTTTCCCTTTATAGGTGACCTTTTTCTCTCTAGCTGCCTTTAACACTCTTTCCTTGTCCTTGATCTTTGCCATTTTAATTATTATGTGTCTTGGTGTTGCCCTTCTTGGATCCTTTCTGTTGGGGGTTCTGTGTATTTCCGTGGTCTGTTTGATTACTTCCTCCCCCAGTGTGGGGAAGTTTTCAGCAATTATTTCTTCTAAGATACTTTCCATCTCTTTGCCTCTCTCTTCTTCTTCTGGGACCCCTATAATACGGATATTGCTCCTTTTAGATTGGTCACACAGTTCTCTTAATATTGTTTCATTCCTGGAGATCCTTTTGTCTCTCTCTATGTCAGCTTCTATGCGTTCCTGTTCTCTGATTTCAATTCCATCAATGGCCTCTTGCATTCTATCCATTCTGCTTATAAACCCTTCCAGAGTTTGTTTCATTTCTGCGATCTCCTTTCTGGCATCTGTGATCTCTTTCCGGACTTCATCCCATTTTTCTTGCGTATTTCTCTGCATCTCTGTCAGCATGTTTATGATTCTTATTTTGAATTCTTTGTCAGGAAGACTGGTTAGGTCTGTCTCCTTCTCTGGTGTTGTCTCTGTGATCTTTGTCTGCCTGTAGCTTTGCCTTTTCATGGTGATAGGAATAGTCTGCAGAACTGGGACCAGTGACGGCTGGAAGGACTTCCTTTCTTGTTGGTTTGTGGCCCTCCTCTCCTGGGAGAACAGCGACCTCTAGTGGCTTGTGCTGCGCAGCTGCGCGCAGACAGGGTTTCTGCTTCCTGCCCGGCTGCTATGGAGTTAATCTCCGCTGTTGCTGTGGGCGTGGCCTGGCTCGGGCAGCTACTCCAAAATGGTGGAGTCGCGTTGGAGCAGGAGCTGCTGGGAGGCTATTTATCTCCGTAAGGGGCCTCCCTGCTCCCTGCAGCCCAGGGGTTAGGGTGCCCAGAGATCCCAGATTCCCTACCTCTGGATTAAGTGGCCCGCCCTGCCCCTTTAAGACTTCCAAAAAGCACCCGCCAAAACAAAACAACGACCACAAAAAAAAACAAGAAAAAAAATTTTTTTAATTAAAAAAAAAAAAAATTTTTAATTAAAAAAAAAAAGGTGGTCGTTCGTTTTTCTTTATTCTCCGGTGCCAGCCTCAGGCCTCTGCTCACCGGTCTTTCTGCCCTGTTTCCCTAATATTGCGGTCCCTGTCCCTTTAAGACTTCCAAAAAGCGCTCGCCAAAACAAAGCAGCAAAAAAGAAAAAAAAAAAAAAATGGTCGCGCGCTTTTCTTATGTCCTCTGTCGCCCAGCCTCCAGTGCCTGCTCACTGTTCTTGCTGCCCTGTTTTCCCAGTATCGAGGGCCCTGCACTCTGGCCCGGATGGCTGGGGCTGGGTGTTCGGCAGCCCTGGGCTCCGTCTCCCTCCCGCTCTGCCTGCTCCTCTCCCGCCGGGAGCTGGGGGGAGGGGCGCTCGGCTCCCGCGGGGCCGGGGCTTGTATCTTACCCCCTTCGCGAGGCGCTGGGTTCTCTCAGGTGTGGATGTGGTCTGGATATTGTCCTGTGTCCTCTGGTCTTTATTCTAGGAAGGGTTGTCTTTGTTATATTTTCATAGATATATGTTGTTTTGGGAGGAGATTTCCGCTGCTCTACTCACGCCGCCATCTTCCGCCCCCCGTCAAAAAAAATTCTTTTTTTAAAATAAAGCATGCTTGGATATGATCCTCAGAATAGTGTTTGAAAATCAGTGCTATGGGCACTACCAAGAAGAAAATATTTTAGTGAATCACAAGTTAGAGCAAGGGACCTAGGAAAAATCCCAAGTATAATTCATGTGAATGGCTTAAATCTGAGTTTCTACCTTTGGGGCAAATTAATCTGAAGAGATATCCTTTTCATTTGGTTCAGCTCTTGAGAACTAGAAGCCAAGACAGGGGTGGAAGTCTGAGAGCTTTATTGTGGGAAATGCTGTCAAATCATAAAGGAGAGGGGAGCACGAGTAAGCAGCTGGAGGCTTCAGACAATAAGGGAAACAAGAGGAAGGAAGACGGGTTCATCAGAACTCTCAGACTTTTTGGACATCTATTAAAACAGGGTCTGTAACCTCTTTACTGCCAGTGTTTGGTTTGGTTTCCACCACACCGTAGGCGTTCTTATGTTCTTCTTTTCCAGTGTTTTCTTCCTCCATCCTTTTCTTCAAACTTGTTTTACTCTGTTTCTCAAGTAAAATCAGGAAATTAGAACTCTTTAGAAATTCCAAGAGATACATTTATCCCATAGTGGGACCAGATTTTCTTTCAGATGAAATTACATCAGTGGAATTTTTCAATAGAACTCTGCTCTCATGAATAGATTTTTTTTGTTGTTGCCATATTACTTTAATTAAATATTTCTTAATTTACTTTTAATTAGGCATGGTGTCAGATGCCTTGAAGATACCAATTTACCAATGTATTTAAGACATATTTTGGGGTCAAGGAACTTGAAATCCAGAATGAGAATGACATACATTATAATATAATGTGTAGAAAGTAATGATGTGTTTAAAAATTGAGGAATAGTATGTGTTAAAGAAATTCAGAGGAAGATTTCTCCTTTTCCTAGGGAAATCAAGGATGGAATTCAGAGGAAGTTGATTAACTGAACTTTAAAAAGAAAATTGTCTACATTTGAGATATGAGAAATGGTGGGTTGGTTAGGATGTGTAGAACCTGCAATCCAGGAAGAAAAAAATATATCACAGAAAGAATATTTCCATTATTGAAAGAGATCCATATTCCCTTCTTAATGTACCCGTTTAGAACTCAGATTCTAATAAAGTAGTAGCAGCTCTTAATACTTTGCAAACTTGGTAAACACTGTATTCAAGTCCAGTCCCCCTGGAGCAGCACAGTATGTTTAATTGAAGGTATGGTAATTCTGGGTTATTTTGCTTCAGACTTTAAGAGATTTTTAAGGCAAAGGCCATTAAGACTAGTTGCATTATATCATAGAAAAAAAAAGATAAGGGTTTAATGAAACATTACCCCTTAGGCAGAGCTAAATTTCTCTTTCATGGCTTAGAAGAGGGTGGTTGTTTGAGTTTCCAGGACTCTGTTTCTGTACCAATTCTGATCTGAATGCTTCGGCTAATTCCATGTGCTATTTGAGCTTTGCTGGAAAGATACATTTGCAAATGCTAACACAGAGAACGCTCTTTATTTTAAGGTTTTGAAAAAGCTCAGATTGATGGAGTCTTTTTCACATGTTAATTTGTCTACCAAGTGTGCCTTCTCAGGATGACTCTTAATGTTTAGTCTGCATCATAAATATGCTACTTTCTGGAGTATTTCTTTACCACGTCCTTGTAGGAAAGCACTTTCCTTAGAGTTAAGTTTTGTGCATGTCTGTTTTCCCACTTCTATTTAAAGTCCCTATGGTACATCTTTTATTTGATGCATCTTTGTAGCTGAGCAATGTCTAGAATAGAATAGGTACTCAAAAATGCTTTCTGTATTTTACCTTCCATCCACGTATCTCAATGACATACAAACTACAATGGGATGAACCTTAAATATATCAGTTATAAGAGATTAGGCACTCTAAAAGTGTTTCCCAGCTTTTTCTAAGAGTTTCCCACGTTACTGACTCACATAAGTTTAAGAAGTGTTTTTTTAGGTTCTTTCATATCAGCATCCTTATAGTGTTAGGTATGTGACTCCAGTCTTATCAATGACCCTTGTGATATTTTCCTTTTAATAGGATCAGGTCTTTAGCTCTGGCTAACATGGATATCACTGCTCTGGTCATGGAGGGAGGATTCAAGGAATGTAATTCCTTCCGTAATTACCCACAGCACAACAAAGAAAAGTGTGTTATGATTTTAAATCAACTTTATGGTGCTATAATTTATTTATAATAAATGCCCCCAGTTTAAGTGCATAGTTAGGTAAGTTTTGATAAGAAATATTCTCTCCTATAATCACAACCCCATCAACATACAGAATATTTACATCACCCAGAATGTTCCCTTGGGCCCTTTGAAGGTCATCCCTCCCCTCTTGCTTCAAGCCACTATTGGTCTTTCTGCCATTTGGCAATAGTTTTGCCTGGTGTAGGGTTTCAAGTAAATGGAATCCAACAGTATGAACTGTTTTTGGTTTGGTTGCTTTCACCCAGTATGAAGGTTTTGTCATTTATCTTGTTCTGTATATCCACAGTTTATTTCCTTTCATCTCTTAGAATTACCTTGTTGTATAATTATCTTAGGAAATGTTCAGATGTTGATGAATATTTGGGTGATTTCTAATTTTTGACAGTTATGAATAAAGCTACTAAGAAGCTGGTAAATTATTGTCCAAAGTAGGGATATCATTTTACATTTCCACAAGGAATGAATGAGAGTTCTACTCATTCCATTGCCTTGTCAGGAATTGTTTTCTGTGCTTAATTTTAGCCGTTCTTATTGGTGTGTGGTATTATCATGCTGTAGATTTAATTTGCATGTCTCTGATGAATAAAAATGTTTTTGAGAATGTTTCCATGCATTTAGTAACCATGTATACATCTCGTGTTGAGAAATATCTGACTCATTTTGCTCATATTTTATTGGTTGTTTTATTATTTAATTTTGAAATTTCTTTTTTATATTTCAATAAAGTATTCTATTTAAAATAATATACCTATAATTTTCAATATGTAGCTATTATTAAAGTAGTTATTTATGAAATATTGTACAATTTTTTAAAGTATGAAATCTTCAAAATCGAGAATGATTTTACACTGAGCATACCTCAATTAAGATGCTACATTTTCATCATAACTTTAAAAAAAATTTTTGTTTTATTGTGGTAAGACTATTTAATATGATACCTTCCCTCTAAACTAAATTTGAAACATACAAAACAGTATTGTTGACTTTAGGTACTATGTTATACAGCACATCTCTAGAACTTAATCCATCTTGCATAACTGAAATCATATGCTTGTTGATTAGTAAATCCCTATTCCTCTCTCTTCTCAGTCCCTGAAACCTCCATTCCATTCTTTGATTCTATGAATTGGACTGTTTTAGATATGTCATGTAGGTGGAATCAGGTGGCATCTGTCTTTCTGTGCTTACGTATGTCAGTTAGCCTAATGTCCTCAGGCTTATCCCTGTTGCTGCATATTGCAAAATTTCTTTCTTCTCTAAGGCTGAAGAATCCATTTTGTGTATATATCACATTTTCCTTATCCTCATCCATTCAGTGGACATTTAGGTCATTTCCATATCTTGGTTATTATGAATAGTGCTAACAGAGGAATGCTAACATTTTGAGATTCTGAGTTTAATTCTTTTGAATTAAATACCAGAAGTGAGATTGCTGGATCGTATGTTAGTTCTGTATTTAATTTTGAGGAGAACCCCACACTGTTTCTATAGCAGCTGTATCATTTTGCATTTCTACCAACGGTGTACAAAAATTCTAATTTCTCTACATTGTCAACGTTTGTTATCTTTTCTCTTTTAATGATATGCATCCTCAACAGGTATGAAGTGATATCTTGTTGTAGTTTTGATTTGTATATTCCCGCTGATTAGTGATATTGAGCATCTTTTCATATGTCTTTTGTGCATCTTCTTTGGAGAAATATCTATCTGAGTACTTAGCCTATTTTTTTAACCATATTATTTGTTTATTAGCTATTGAGTTGTAGAAGTTCCTTGTATTTCTTGGAGATTAACCTCAACCAGATACGTGGTTTGCAAATATTTTGTCCCATTCCCTAAGTTGCCTTTTTACTTTGTCAATTGTTTATTTTGCTATGTAGAAACTTTTTACTTGGATGTAGTCCCACTTCATTTTTTGTTGTGTTGCCTGTACTTTCGGTGTCATAACCAAAATGAAATCATTGCCAAGATCAATATCATGAAGCTTTCCCCCTATATGCTCTTCTAAGGGTTTTATTGTTTCAGGTCTTATATTCAGGTCTTTAAACCACTTTTACTTTATTTTTGTGTGTGATGTAAAATAAAAACCCAATTACACTCTTTGGCAAGTGAGTATCTAGTTTTCCCAAGACCATTTGTTGAAGAGAACATCCTTTCCCCATTTGTGTATTTTTGGCACCCTTGTCTAAGACAGGCTAACTGCATGTTTGTGGATTTTTCCTGGGTTCTACATTTTTTAATTGATAAATATGTCCATCTTTATGCCAGTAACGTACTGTTTCAACTTTGAAGTATATTTGATACTACGACTCCCTCCTCCTGATGGGGTGGTGACATAGGAGGCCAATAGGGAGCCAGGACTTTCATTCTGGTTAGGCTATACAGAAGCCTATGCTACCTGGTGTTACAGGTTCAGCAGAGATCACAGGGAAGCCAAAAATTTGACACCACCTTCCAGTGTGAAGCAGCCCATCCTCTCCGTACTGGGGAAGTACAGGCAGAGGTCTGCTGAACAGTCAGAGGACTTTCTTCACTGCCCAGCATTAAGGAAGCTGCTCTCTACTCTGTACTAAAAGTGGAGGCCCTGGAGGGAGCAGTGATGAGGCACTGCTATGTTTCCCAGCCAGGGAATATCAGAGAAGACCCAGTGGGCAGTAAAAACCACACCACCCAGCGGCAACAAGCAGTCCTCTCCCCAGAGACTGCCATAGGGGCTGAGTAGGGAGCCTGGATTTCTGCTACCATCTGGAGGTATCAGGACAGTGTGCCCTCCCTTCCCCTCTGGATAGAGGAATGTTAGAAAAAGCCAGTCAAAACTGAAGGTTTAAATAAAGGCCAGCAACTCATAATATAATGCCCAAACTATTCAGATTTCAATTGAAAGTCACTCATATCAAGAAACAAAGAGGTCTCACCCTGATTGAAAAAAGACAACCAACAGATGTCAACACTGTGATGAAAGAAATGACAGAATTACCAAAGATTTAAAAGTAGTCATCATAAAAATGCTTCAGTAATTAATTGTGAAATGTGTGAAACAAATGAAAAACAGAAAATCTCAGCAAAGAAAAGGAAAACATGAAGAAACAAAAGCTATGAAAAACACATAGGATATCTCTATATTAGGGCTTACAATTTCAACTGAATCTACAATAATTAAACTTCATTAGTAAAAGACAACACTAGACAAACTGAAACAGGCAAGGATGTCTCTAATACAGACGTAACAGTAAAAGAAAGAGGTCAGGACTCAGTCTAAGCTCATCTTCATAAAAGCAAAGTGCAGGAGGATTTGTAAGTGCTGGCGTAAGCTGGTGGCTAAGTGTGAGAGGATGTCAGGGGGAAATCTATCATAGGCTATGTCACACGAAGTGATGTGAAGTCATAGGCTATCTGCTAATTGGCATTATCTAAAGGAAAATTAAGCTTCTCATATCTTTATGACGGGAAGTAGCTTTGCAACTTGTAACAAAACATCCCCTGAAGTTAGCCTCCTACCCTCCCCCTGAGACTGGAAGATGTGGATGCTGTCGTTCTGGATTACACTCCAAAACGGGGGCTGCCAGTTTCCTTGAGAAACACGTTCTTGGGTTGTAAAATTGGCAGGAGGCTTTTCAAAAGATTTACATCTCAAAGGGACAGAAACAGTCTGGAGTTACAAGTTTTCTAAAGTAAATGCTCTAAGAAATAAGAGCTCAGGGGTCTAGATTCGGCAGGAAGCCTGTCCAAAATTTAGTCAAGCTGGTCAGATGGGATGTAAATATTCGCTGGCCTGGGACAGACATAAAGGGTCATGAAAGAAATCATGTAAAGTTTTCAATACTTTGCTTAAAGATGAGTATGGTCTAGAATGAGACTGGAGAACCATTCGTGGGAATAAACGTGGTGGGAATTATCACCTACTTGTATTTCTCTTCTCTACAATCTCAACAGATACTCATGAGAAAGAATGAGGGTAGAGAAAGACTCCACAGAAGGCCTCCCCTTGGCCCAGGCCTGAGGCAGAGCCGCAGCTGTGCCATTCACAGCAGGGGAACTTCCATCCTGAGCCCCCGCTTCCTGATGGAACAAGTCTTAAACCCTTGGGGAAAGGCTGCAAACCCTGTTCCCCTCAGGCATAGAAGACACCTACTGCAGCTGCAGGCAGACATCAGGAAATAACCCTCTACCTCTGGTGGAGGGGCAAGTGACCATCCTGGGCCTGTTTCCTTAGAGATTCCCTCCTGCCAGGAAAGGGACAGGGACACTGAGGAGGCCCCAGCTCCGAGAGCTTTTAATTCAGATTTTAGTCTGTGTAATCTCTTCTAACTAATATGTCCCTCATATTGTAAGGATTCATTTGTATGTCTTTTTTTCTTACTTTATAAAAATTAGCATAATGTATGTGAGGAATCTGGTACATAAGGAATATTAAGCGTCTTAATGAGAAGCGTATTTCAGGGGGACAAAACTAGCAAATGTGGATATGAAAGATTTGCCTGTTCTCTTTCTCTCCTTGTCCCTGCTTCTGAGTGATGTGAAAAAATAAAATCCTATTACTCTATTTTAATCGAAATGTTTTAGTCCATGAAGCCATACCCACAGAAGTGATAGCCCAAGGGTGATGACTGATACTCTTTGGCAAAAGTTATTGCCTCATCATACAGCTTTGGTTTACTTTATTCTCACACAATCATATTGTTCTTTATGTTTCTAGGCTGTATATTATTGCAATATGAAAAGGGGCTTTGTTAGTATGAGTGTACCACAGGGATGCAGCAAGAGTCTTCTAATCATTTGGTTTAGAAATATTCAAAAAGAGTCACTTGTGCCCCTGGTACCTGGTATTTTAAACATACCACTGTGAAGGCTTCCTGGAGGATAATGATGACAATAATAATAATAACTAAAATAGCTAAGATGTTAATCCCCTCCACATTCCTATTAGTTACAATGAGATGCTTCCCTTTACAGATGAGACTTCTGAGATGCAGAGAATTTTAATAACTCGTTCAAGACATCACACAGCAAATCAGATGCTGGAATTCACATCTAGACTGACTTAGAAAGACCATGATCTCAAATATTTTTTTTTTTGTGTGTGAAATGTTGGTCATGTGAGCTAAATAAGTAATAAAATGTTTTTTATTAAAGATTAGTTGATATGTAATACCATATTGGTTTTGTGTGGTAATATAAATATTTTAAATTTGTCATTCATTATATTTCAGAATTCCCTAGAGTATTTTATTAAAAGGTACAGATTCTGAGGTTTCCACATACTTTTGGCTCCCCAAGATCTTTAAAAGCAGAATTTCTCAGGTTGTACCTCTGGAGTATGTATTTTTAACAAGCAAGCCTAGATAATTCTTATGCACAGTAAATTTAAGAGCCCCAACTGTGACTGCCTCCAACTAATGTCATTTTCCAGCACTTCATTAATGAGCCTGTTGGACAGTAGATTTGGAGTGGCTTCTGAGGTGCTCTGCTGGTGCCTTGAGCATGGCAGCCAATTTTTGGAGTAGCATTTTAAGTTTTCCCTCTCCATGCTACAGTCTATTAGCTACTACAGGGAACTTCCCTAGCTGACTGTGGCAAGCTCAGCCAGTTCTCATTGGTGGTGTGGCATCTGCGACCCATGTCTGGCCTTGAATCACCTTAGCTATCTAGAGGGTTTCCTACAGCAGGAAACATTCAGGTATATGTAAAACTAAAGTTCTGTGCTGCCTATGGGCAAATCAGTTAGAAAATGGGTGAAGGAAGAAGTGAGAAATAGGGAATGTATTGGCTTCCTTGAGAAAAGTTTGATAGCTAAGAAGAGAAATGAAATATAATTCATATATTTACTTACTGATGACAGTGGTTCTCAGTGTTTTTATTGAGCGTCTGTTACAGGATTTGCTCTCTGCTGGATCATGTGGACATAGAAGACAACAAAAGCATGCACTAGTAACTGTAATAATTCATATTTGAATAGTACATAGCTTTGTAAATATTTTGACCTAAGTTATTTCATTTAACCCTACAAAATTTTCTTCTGGTAGGTAAGCTAATTTATTGTTTGATTTTCCTTCATTTTAGTACATAACTGGTGCTCACTGAGCGATTTTTGAATGCATTCAGAAATCATTCTCTAATAAACATGATTAAAGTTGCAAGGTTCTTATCCATGGCTCCACAGCCTTTATGTCAGGCAAGTATTATATCCATATCACTAGATTTTTAATATTCAAACCTGTCTGTACTTCCTCCAATTTTTTCAAATATTATTTGGTCAGACTCTTTCCTGACAATCCTGTTTATTACTGTATCCTTAGCTCTAACATAGTACCAATTAATGAGTGAATACAGTATATTATTCCTGTGCTTGGGAGTTCCCTATCTTAAACTGGAAATGTGTCTCCATGAAAGAAATACATCAAAATGCAGGGTACTATATAAGCAAGCCATATATGTAAATACATTAATATTTAAGTGTATTAAAAAGGTAAGAGTTCATTGAATAGTTCTGGTAGGCAGAATTTCTGAAATGGACTTCCATATGTGTCCCACTCTAATCACCCAAACCTCTGAATATGGTGAGAGACCACTCTCATGATTATGTTTTGTGACCATAAGATCCAGAGGTTATCCAGTTTGGTCTGAACTAATCACATAAGGCATTCAAAGTAGAGAACCTTCTCCACCTGGTGATGGGAGTGGAAGTGAGAGAGATTTGAAGCACAAGAAAGAGTTGATACACCATTACTGGCTTGAAGTGGGCCACATGAGAAGGAACTCAGGCAGCCTTGGCTGCTGAGAGAGGCCCCCAGTTATACCCCACAAGGAAATGGAGACCTCAGCCCACAGCAACAAGGAAGTGAATCTGCTGAGAAGCTGAAATGAACCCGGAACAGACTGTTTCTCCGGGTTTCCAGGTAAGAGACCAAGCTGGCCAATAGCTTGATTTTTATTTCAGCCATGTGAGAGATCCTGAGCATAGAACCCAGCTTAGCCTGTCCGTCATTCTGACCTACAGAACTGTGACCTAACAATGGGTGTTGTTCTAAGCCGCTACATTTGTAGCAAATGTAGTAAGAGCAAACTATTGTAGTGGTGACTGCAGTTTTCCATAAAGTCTTCATATAACATGTTTTTCTGAGAATAAATAAGGTTAATTGTAAGTTTTCTATTCCTTCTGTAAAAAGTTACCACAAAATTTGTGGCTTAAAACAATCCCGATATATTACCTTAATGATTCTAAAGTCAGAAGACAAAAATAGTCTCAATAAGCTAAAATCAGGCAGAACTGTGTTCCTTTCTGAAAGCACCAGGGAAAATCTACTTCTTTGCCTTATCCAGCTGCATTCTTTGGCTGATAGCCCCTTCTGCCATCTTCAATCCAGTAATTAATGGTCTATCATTATATTCTCACATCATATCATTCTGACTGACGTTTCTGCCTCTGTCTCCCACATTTAAGAACCCACGTAATTACACTGGGCTCACCTAGGAAATGCAGAATAGTCTTTCCATCTCAGGTCAGCTGATTAACAATCTTAATTCCTAACTGCTAATTTAATTATTTTTTGCCATGTAACCTAACATACTCATAACCAGGGATTAGAACATGGACATCTTTAGGAGGCCATTATTCTATTTTCTAATAATATTTAGAAAGAAAGATAAGCTGGTCAGGAAATTTATTATGCAGAAACTACCATTGGTAAAATATTAACCATACTATATTTCATGGGTGAGATGTTTACTTGTAAGTAGACTTTTTTCTGGAAAAAGAAACTTCGAAAAGATGAAGAGTTTTGTAGCCCATGAAATATTTGAATGCTTACATGTACAAAATTGTATCATGCTGTGAAATGTCCTCTTTATTGAGAATAAAGATGGGGGGTGTTATAATAACAATAATAATTTCTTAAATAGCATGAATCTTTAATGTTTGAAAATACTTTCCCAGACATTATCCCATTTATTTATAATGACAACTGTGAAGTTATTTCTGCCTCTCCTGGCCTGTGTTCCTCTTCTTTCTCAGAAACATTTTAAATATACTGTTATTATAACATTCATAAGAGTATTTTGGTAATTTACTTAATATTTGTCATTAAGTGCAGGGGGCATCTCTATATAACCAAATCTTGGGTAGTACCTGGCACTTATCTATTCTAATATATGTCTACTGATAAATATCCCTGATATTTATATTGAAGGAATTAATAGACTTGTGATGGCTGAGGTCAGCATTATAGATTGTGTTCCTCTGATTCTGATCTTAATATCTGAACTGAGTATATTTTCTGATCAAAACTTAACTGAAGTTTATAAAACAAACTTAATCAAATAATATGACCTATTCTATGGTGACATTTCTGTCAAAATTTAAATGTGTTCAACCTAATATAATGCTTAGCTAAATGATATACATTTGTATGTTATAGCTGTTTATTTTATGTTAATTCCTCTTATGCACATCTAAATACCTGTTTATACACATGTAGGCTAAATAATACCTATTTGTGTCTTGACAAATTTAGTTTGGAAAGGCCATTTTAATAAATGCCACCAACAGTTTCTTTGAGGTATAAACCTAAGAAATTACTTAATTTATTTTCAGCAGCAGAAAGGGAATGTTTTTAATATAAATTTTCCATTACATATCCCATTAAAAAAATCTCCACATAATGATGGGGAAGTCTCCTTTGTTTAACTGTGACTTCTCTTATTTTTTTAATCAAACATCTTTATTATTATCCTTGTGTCTGTCTTGTATTCCACTTCCTGCTCCCATAAGCTCCTGGCAGTTCAGATTTCCATAGGAGGAGTTTCTCCATTATTCTTTAAATACCCATTTACCAGAGCATGCTTATGAATGCTCTTTCATCTGTTTTATTTATCTTTTTCCTAAGTAGGAATTCTAATGCCTTATGATGACGAAAATCAAATTACCATCTTTCTGTGAGCTCATATGCAAGAGAGTCCTTAGCCTCTCTTTCATCTGAATGTTAAGATGGAATCAGTGGTGTAAGTGATCACTGAACCTGAAGAAAGACTAGACTAGACTAAAGTTCCTATTCACTAGTTATGAGACTGTGGGCAAACTCCTTAGCCTTTCTGCTGTAAATTATTCATATTTGTGAAATATAAATATGGATAGCACTACCTTGTATATTAGAGATATTTCACAAATACACAGGTATAAAGGATAAAATAATAGGTACCGATTTACTTATCACCCACTTAGGAAATAGGAACTTACAAATACTGAAAATTCTATATAATCCTCCCCAGTCACATCCCTTCCACTTATTCCCAGGGTTAATTTTTATATTCATTTTTTGCAGATCATTCCCATGTGAGTGTTTTTAATTTTACTACATGTATATGAATTCTTATGCAATATATTGTTTGTTCTGCATGTTATGGTTTATTTTAATTGTATTATTACAATATGGAAGTATTTTTGTCCATAATTTCTCCCTGAAGTATAGACAAGAATTTTGAGAAGAAATATCACTAAGAGTAGAATTCATGGACTGTGGATATGCAGGATTTGTGACTTTAGTCAGATTTGCCAGACTGTTCTCCATGTTTCTTGCAGCAATTTATACTCCTACTACAATATATGAGAACTCTCATTTTTCTACCTGTTCATCAATATTTGATTAGGAGTGGAAAATGATACCTCAATATTTTGTTTTTTAAAATGTTGACATATTTACTGAAGTATTATTGACTTACAATAAACTGCATATATTTCAAGTATATATTTAAAGTATACAATTTGGCTAGAACAGAATAGAGCCCAGAAATAAACCCATGCTTATATGGTCAATTAATATACAACAAAGGAGGCAAGAATATACAGTGGGGAAAAGACAGTATCTTTAATAAATGTGGTTGGAAAAACTGGACAGCTTCATGTGAAAGAATGAAACTTGATCAGTCTTACTCCATACCCAAAAATAAACTCAAAATGGATTAAAGACCTTAAAATAAGACCTGAAACCATAAAACTCCTTGAAGAAAACATAGGTAGTAAACTTCTGAACAGCAACATTAAAATTTATTTCTGGATATGTCTTGGCAGACACGGGAAACAGAAACAAAAAACAAGTGGGACTACATCAAACTAAAAAGCTTCTGCACAGCAAAGAAAACCATCAATAAAATGAAAAGGCAAACTACTCTATTAGAGAATATATTTGCAAATGATATATCTAATAAGAGGTTAATACCCAAAATACCTAAAGAACTCATACAACTCAACACCAAAATCCACAGAGTCCAATTAAAAAATGGGCAGAGGACATGAATTAACATGTTCCCAAAGAAAACATAAAGATGGCCAACAGATACATGAAAAGATGATCAACATCAGTAATCATAAGGGAAATTCAAATCAAAACTACAATGAGATAACATCTCACACTGGTCAGAATGGCTAGTATCAAAAAGATGAGAAATAATAAATGTTGGGATGTGGAGAAAAGGGAACCCTCATACACTGCTGGTGGGATTGCAAATTAGTTCAGTCACTATGGAAAGTAGTAAATATAAAAGGACTAAAGGAGTAAAAATAAAAATACCATTTGACCCAGTAATTCTAATTCAGGGACTCTACCTCAAGAAAATGAAATCATTAATTAGAAAAGAGATACGCACACCTATGTTTATTGCTACATTTTTTACAATAGCCAAGATATGGAAGCAACCAAAGTATCTGCCAATAGAGGAATGGATAAAAAAGAGTTGATATGTATACATACATATATTGGAATATTATTCAGCCATAAAAAAGGAAGAAATCTTGCTATTGGAAACAACATGGATAAACTGAGCATGTATTATGCTAAGTGAAATAAGTCAGTCAGAGAAAGAGAAACATACATGGTTTCATTTATATGTGAAATCTGATAAACAAAACAAAACCGAAATAGACTCACAAACACAGAAAACAGATGGTTCTTGGTTACCATGTGGGGGGATAGGTGAAATGAGAGAAGGTGATAAAGAGATTCAAACTGCAAATTATAAAATAATTTAGTCACAGGGATGGAAATAGAGCATAGAGAATATGGCTCAAAATATTGTCATATATCTTTGTGTGATGACAGCTGGTAACTATTCTTATTATGGTGAGCATTTAATAATGTACTAATTGATAAATCACTAAGCTGTTTATCTGAAAGTAATATAACTTTACATATAAACTATATTCCAGTAAAAATGATAAAGAGCATTAAAAAGAGTGTGTACAATTTGGTAAGTTTTGATCATATATGTCACAACATACACAGACACACATGCACACATCTGTGAAACAAGTACCATGATCAGGATAATGAATATATTCATGATTCCCAAACATTTTCTGCACCCCTTTGTAAGCCTTCCCTCCTCATTTCCCTCTCTCCTCACTGTCTCCAGGCAACCACTGATCTGTTTTATGCCACTATAGATTAGTTAGGATTTTCTAAAATTTCATATAAATGGAATAACACTGTATGCATTTTGGTAGGGTGGTCTGGCTACGTTTATTCAGGTTTATTATTTTGAGATTCATCCATATTTAGGGTGACCATTTCACTCCATTTATTGTACTGCACAGATAGACTACAAATTGTTTATGTATTCACCTACTAATGGATATTTGGGTTGTTTCCAGTTTTTGATTATTATAAATAAATTTGCCATAAACATTCATGCACAATCTTTGTACAGATGCATCTTTTATTTTTCAGATAAATTCTTAGGAGTGAAATGGCTGAATAATATGGTAGATGTGTTCTCTACCATATTTTGTTCTCCATAGTGGCTTAACCACTTTACAATCTTATCAGAAATGAATGAGTTTTGAAGCCTTGAAGCCTTTTTATATTTTCTGAATACAAGTTCTTTAGCAAATGTACGATTTATAGATATTTTCTCCCAATCTTTTTCATTCATTTAACAGTGACTTTCAGAGAGCAGATGTTTCAATTTTGATGAAATCAAATACCTTAGCTTGTGCTTTTATGGATCGTGCTTTTTGTTTCATAGGTTACAAAAAGTATTCCTAACAAACTTACAAAGTTTTCCTTAAATATTTTATTTTAGTAATCTTACAGCTTTAGTGCTTACATTTAGGTCTATGACCCATTTTAGATTAATTTAGTATATGACATGAGGAACGTTCAAGGTTCTTTTGTTGTTTTAAATATAGATGTTTAATAGCTGCTTTTTAATAGGAAAAGTTCTCTTTCCTCCATTGAAGTACCTTTGCATGTTTATTAAAAAATCAAGTGTCCTTAAGTGTAGGTCTGGGTTTGGACTCTGTGTTTAGTGTAGTGGTCCTGTTTGTCTATTTTATACCAGTATAAACTGTCTTTATTTCTGTAGCTTAATAATAAGCTTTAGAATAAGGAAGTCATGGTGCAACTTTGTTCTTTTTCAAGGTCTTTTTGTGTTTGGAGGAGGAGGGTGATCTATATTAGGCTCTTTGCATTTCTTAATGAATTTTAGGAAAAGCTTGTCAATTCCTATTTTTAAGAAAGATTACTGGCATTTTAACAGGGAGTGCTTTGAATTTATAGATAAATTTTGGGAGAATTGATGTTATTACAGGAGTGAATCTTTCAATACCTCACTGTGGTCTATTTCTTCATTTATTTAGGTCTTCTTTGATTTCTTTCAGTACTATTTTGTAGTTATCAGTGTACAGTTCTTTAGCAAATTGTCAGATTTGTTTTTAAATGTTCTATAATTTTTTTATGCTAGTATAGATAGAATTTTTAAATTTCAATTTCCAGTTGTTGCTAGTACTAGACAACCAATTGATTCATATATACAGTAACCTTGCTGAACTCACTTATTAGTTTTAATAGCTCTTTAGGTAGAATATATTGAATTCTTCATAGGAAATCATGTCTGTGAATAAAGACAGATTTTATTAATTCTTTTACAACTCAATTGTTCTCTATTACTTTTCTCCTGCCTTGTTACACTAGCCAGTTTCCATCACAGTGTTGACTAGAAGAGTGTACATCCTTGTCTTATATCTGCTTTGAGAGGCAAAAGATTCAGTTTTCATCTTTTGGTCTGATAATTAACTGTAGATTTTTTCATATGTTCTCTTTGTAAGTTGTATGAGTTGTCTTCTGTGTCAGGGATCTTCAAGACTTCTCCCAGGATTGGTGATTTACTAGTCATCATACTCACTGTTACAGATTATCACAATATAAAGACACACAGCAAAATCACCAAAAGGAAAGGGCACACAGGGCAAAGCTGGAAGGAAACCTGGCGTTAAGTTGCTAAGAGTCCTCTACCGGTAGACTTGCAGAGAACACATTTAATTCCTCCAGCAATGAGTTGTAACAACACGTACTAAGTGCTATTTACTAGAGAAGCTTTCCTAAGCCTAGGTGTCCAGAGTTTTTATTGGGGATTGGCCTTATAGCCTTATAATGTCTGCATGACTGATCACTGCTACTGAAACTCCAGCCCCCAAGAAGGAAAGCTGGTGCTCACATAAATCACATTGTTTACAAAAACTGTTTAGACTAGCTAGTATAGTATGGTTCAAGGCCATGAACATTCAAAGCACTCTTATCTGTTAGAATATCCCAAGAGCTCAATTGCCAGGAGTTGGCCGAGGGCCATTCATGAAAATTGGGAACTGTGAGGTTTGAGCTGCTCAGGACTGCTGAGTTATCATTAAAACATTTCCTACATGTTTTATTCCAAGTTTACAAAAAGTGTTCATCAGGAATGATGTTGGATTTTGTTAAACCTTTTTTTTTTTTGCATCTTTTTGAGATTATCATATGCTTTTTCTTATTTAGGCTATAAATATAGTTAAATACATTGATGAATTTTCAAATATTAAACAAATAATAATTCCACTTGGTCATTATGAATTTTATTTTATATATGTTCTTGGATTTGATTTGCTAAAATTTTGTTTAGTAACTAGTAAAGTTGGATGAAGAATTTCTTCCAATCTTCTATATGGCTACTTATTTTCTATTTGTTCTATGAATTAATGAAAGAGATATTGAAATCCCCAACTATAATTGTGAATTTGCCTGTTTCTCTTCGTAGTTCTATTATTTGCTTCATTTACTTGGAAGCTTTGTTATAGATGTTTAGACTTATTATTTCATCTTGCTAAATTTACCTATTATTTTTGAGTGATTTTTGTATTCCTGATAATATAATTTTTATGTACAGTGTAATTTGTCTGATGGTAATATATCCATGCCAGCTTTCTTTGGATTAGTGCTGGCATATCTTTTCTTAACTTTTTACTTTTAACCTACCTATGTCTTTACATATGAAGTGTGTTTCTTGTAGGGAGCACATAGTTGGGTTCTGGTTTTCTTCCAATCTGACAATTCTTGCCTTTTATTTGGGACATTTAAACCATTTGCATTTAATGTGCTCATTTATACAGGTACATTTAAATCAGTCAACTAATAACACTTGTTTTTTTCTTCATGCCATCTGTTATTTTTTTCCCACTTTCTCATTTTCTGCCTTCCTTTCAACTAATTATTTCTTTCTAAGTTCGTCTTTTCCTCCATTTTCTTATGTACTCTGTGTCCTTTATATTGGTGATTGTTTTAGGATTTATGGTATGCATCTCTAGGTCATCAACCTCTAATTGCAAGTGATATTTGGCCACTTCTGAGCAATACTCATTCTAGTGCTATTAATTCTCCATTTTTGAGCTAAGACCCATCTGTATACTCTACCTAATGTCCCATAAATCATAGATTTTCCATCATAGCTGGTGGACATAAGTACTATTCACAGCTGTGTTGAGTGATACTACCTCTATACTCTTTGTGGGTGCTTTTTTTCTCAGCCTCAGGTATTTTCCTTGCATGCACACATCAGTTCTGCTGAATGTATAAAGGGGATTCTCTGCAGATAGCTAGCAATTCCTCTGTGTTCAGCTTTCTCCTATCAAGGAAATCTTGCCACATTGGTCTTCCTAGAATCTCAGGAAGGCCACCAGGCTTTGTGCTGGTATATTAGTTTCCTATTGCTACTGTAGCAAATCACTACACATTTAGTGGCTTAAATCAACACAAATTTATGATTTTACAGTTTTTTAGGTTGAAAGTCTGCTATGGGTCTTATTGTGCTAAAACCAAGGAGTCAGCAGGGCTGAGTTCCTTTCTGGATGCCCCAGGGGAGAATCCATTTCTTTGATTTTTACCAGCTTCTTGAGGATGCCCAAATTCCTTGAATTTTGCCCCATTCCTCCACCTTTAAAGCCAACAATATTGCATCTCTCTAACTATTTTCCCTGAGTTACATCTCTCTGTAACTCTGCTCTGAACGGGGAATGTTTGATTTCAAGGACTTGTGATTAGGTTGGGTTCATCTAGAAAATCCAGGATAATCTGCCCATATTAAGGTTCTTAACTTAATCAACCTCTACAAAGTCCCTTTGCCATGAAAGATAACATACTCATAGTTTCAGGGGATTAGGAAACAGACATCTTTGGAGGACCATTATTTTCCTACAATACTGAGGTTCCTCCTCTCTGTAACAGGACCTAGAAACTTTCTCAAGTCAATAAACTGGACAATTAAAGGTAATATTTCTTTTGTCTCCCATCTTTAAGGATTCAGTGTCCTTTGGATATTCAGTGTCTTTTATCCTGTGATTTCATATATATATATATATATGTTTTGTGGAAAAGATCAAATCCAACCTTTGTTACACCATCTTGGCCTGAAGCAAAACAGAAGTTCTTTGTACTTCACTCACTGTTTTAAATGGAATTTCCTTGATTTCTTATAAGTTTGGGAATCTTATAGTTTCTTTTTTTGTGTGTGTGTATTTGCTTTGGCTACTCAGATTTCCTTGTTTTAGAATTGCCTCATCATTTCCTATTTTGATTTTTCTATTGAAAAGTTTGTCCATTTCTTATTGTTTTATAGAAATTATTTATATGTCCTACATAATATTTTTAATAGTTATGGGAAATACAAATATTTTCTTCCAATATGAAATTTATTGTATGCACACTTGTTTATGGAGAATTTGTATTTAAGAAAGGTTTAGTATTATTGTAAACATATTTATTACATTTTTAGGATTTGTGTTTAAGATATCTTTCCCTGTCATGTGGTTACAGAGATACTCTACTACATATTTCTTCCCCAAAAAATTAAAGTTTTTTTTCATTAGCTCTTTAATCATCTGAAATTTATTTCTGTGGGTGGTATGAAGTAGAAATTTCCATTATTTTTATATAAGTAAAAGTTATACCACTTACTGACTAATCCATCCTTTTCATAATGATTTGTGAATCCTGTTTCCACTTCCTGTAGTGAAATCTTTTAGTGACAATTTCTTGCTTGTCTGAAAAATATCTTTCACATCAATATTCTTCATTTTTGAAAGGATGCTTTTCATAAGGTAAAGGATTAGAGTTTGCCAGGCATTTTCTTTTTGCTATTAAAGATCATTCCACTATCTTCTGGTTTTCATTGTTTCTGTTTAAAACCATTTGTGAAGTTCTATTGTTCTTTTGATTTTAATTTTCTTCTTTCTCTAGTTAAGGATTTTATTTTTGTGCTTAGCTTTCAGAAGTTTTACTCTGATAGACCTAGGTATGACTTTCTTTGTATTTATCCTTCTTAAGGTTCACTACTTGCATCTTTGGCTTGAAATGTTTTTGTCAGTTTTAAAGAAGTCATAGCTTATTATCTATTATTTTTCTTGTTCTCTCTTTTCTTAAACTTCAGCTGCATGAACCCCTTCTCCACATCCCATTTATCTTTTGGAGCATTCTGTATTTTCTATCATTTTTTTTGTCTTTACTTGCTTCAGTCCAAATATTTCTACTGTCCTATTTTCCACTTCTCAGATTCTTTCTTCACCTGGGCCTCATACACTATTAAATCCATATGTTAAATTTTAAATCATTATATTTTAAGTGATGCATAAATCAGAATTCTGAATAATTCTTTTTTATGCTTTCCACCTCTCATGATTCACCATCTTATTTATTAAACATTAATTGCATAAAAATCATTTTAAAGTTTAGTTCTGATTTTTTTTAAATCTAAATTTCTTGTGCATTTCTTTTTGCTGCCTATTGTTTTCTTTTGATTTTCAGTCAGTTCTTGTCTGTGTGACTGATTGTTTTTTTACAGAATGCCAGATACTATGGGAGAAAATTAAAGAGCTACTTTGAGGCTTGGAGATTATTATCTTCTTCCATATATAATTACTTTTCTTTCTAAGAGAAAGCTTTAGCCATTGAGTAATCAAACCGACTTATAGCTGGGCTTTAAATGCAATTATCCATTATACGAGTTGATGGAGAAATGTGCCCCCAAAAAGTCAGAGTTGAAAGGAATTAGCTATTCAAAGAAAAGATATGCCTATTTGGGGCAGAATAATCCGTGACATTTTCATGAAGGAGGTGGGATTTGAATGGGCTGTGTATGAATAGTTAGGAGTTTGACATGTACACCTTAGATCAATAGACTAAGCAACAGGATAAGAGGCAATGAGTTAGAAAAGGGACCTTAAAAAGTACTTTTGAGATTGATCTAATGTATTCAAACACATACAGAAACAGCTATTTTATATCATTCGTTTTTCTATAGATAAGCTGAGATCATTCTTAGAAACAAATATGCTTTATTGTAAACAAGTGAGAAATAAGAAATAGTGGTTTTCTGATTGTTCTCTTTCAATGCTGGATATTATATAATATTGCCATTCCTAATTTGAAGAATATTGCTACCATTCTTTAGGCATTATCTCAGAGTGGAAATTTTCTTTCCTTTCAACAATGTACATGTGAATTTAAATGTTAACTATTCTAATCATACCAAAGCTTTTTCTCAAAAACTGATAATTTTTTTTTTATGGAACCTAAATCCTCAGAACACATTCAATAAAATAACATTAGTCAACTTTTCCTTCACAGCTCAGAATCTTATCGGTAAAATGGGAGTTTAATGATTCATGTATTATTCATTCAACAAATGTTAACAAAGTAACTTTATGCACTTTACAAGTAACATAATAGAACTTCCACTGGAGGTTATTGTGAGAAACAAAGAAAATAATTATATACAGCACTTGCCTCAATGACTGGCATTAAAGGCATAATAAATGTCACAATTATTTTATTGTTAGTCATTTTTATATTTAGGGGTTTATCTGATGATTTATTTTTAAAGTTCATGGGAGTTCAGTAAAGAGAAATGAAGAAGTTTTCTGTGTTGATCTTCTTGAATAATTTAAGATATTAAATTACAACACTTCTGTACCAAATGCTTACCACACATATGTGCACACACACATTTCTTCTCCCTCTGCCTCCACATCATACTCTTTTTTCTGAATGTCTAGGATGGCAAACATATCATGCACTTCGCCATAATGAGTGGTGCTTTGTAGGAAATACCTTTCTTTCTTTGCTTAAGTACGGAAAAGTATTTTATGAGATGATAAAAATGTGGAGGTTTTATTTACTTAGACCTTTTGTTTGTTAAAGGATACTCATTATCTCAAGTTCATGTTACTCACCTAGGTCTTATTATCCCAGATTAGCTCCTGATATATAAGGTTAATGCCATATCTGGAAATCTATACTTCAGATATTTTGTATACTTCATCCCCTTTCTAAGTTTCTCATTCTTATTTGACCAAAAGATAACTTTCATTTCATTTCAGAGGTATCTCTTTTATTTTTCCTTACCAAAGACAGCTGGAATTTTTTCATACTGGCAAAAGATTTCAGACAGTACTGAACAAAAGGCCTGGTGAGACACACCAGAACGCCCTTCTAATCTGTTTCTCCTGGAAAAATGAGGGTGTCCTTAGCTTTAGGAAAGGTTTATTGCATTTTTTTTCTATAATGGTCTCCTGAAGATAATTTAACAGAAAATAAAAGTGTAAAATTTCATTTAAAATTCTTAATCCTTGACATAGTTATGTCACTCTATATTTTAGGTCTAGGAGGTGACAGACTTTTATTTCACATTTGAGATATCTGTGGCTCAGAGATAATCCAGGATTTAAGCTGATTTCAAGTAAAAAATGTACTGATTTTCTACTACATGGGAAGTATTGTGATGTGCTCTGTGGGAGATATAAGAACTTCCAGATCTGGTCCTGGCCCTGTGGGAACTCAGAGCTTCAGGAAAGTGTGTTGGTTATTAATATTTAGTCTCTCAATGCCAGTACTACTCATCTACGCTTTTTCTGTGATGCTTACACTGGGCTGTGCAAACCATGTTCCTGCTTTGCCTGCAGCTTCCCTGCTAGTTCTGCTAAAAAGGAGAGCTAGCAAAACATGAGAAGCTGCGTTCCAGACTGTGCTGTTCTCTGCTCCTGTCCGTTCATCCCAACAGTCTATTTCGGCAGGAGCGGTTGATACCATGCTCCAGTTTTCTCTCTTCACTCCAGCAACAACCTCACTGTGCTTCCTGAGGAACAGCAGTCGGACCCTGCCGCTCCTCACTGGTCTGGGTGCCACAGTTTTCTCCTCTGAGCTACTGAGCTCTCAGCCCAGCCAGGCAGCATCTCCTTGAAAGAGGTCTGGGTTTCTGCTCGAGGGAGGGAGTCACCTCCAAGTTACAGTGTTTTAAAAAACCCTTGCCTCTTCCCATTTTTTACCTCATCTCCAGGGATGGTAGCTGCTTCCTATGGGAAATAGCTCTTTATTATCTCAATGTTTCTTGTTTTGCCTTTTCAATCTTCTATTTGTGTAATCAATGATTTATATAATTTTTTCTGTTAAAACAATTGGTATATTGGACTCTGATAGAGAACAATAGACACTCATAGAAATGATTCTAATATCACCAATGGAGGGTGTTATATAACACTGATTATAACATATAATGGAAATAAAAGGAAAAAAGACAATTTCATGACTACTTAATAATCCAGGAGAGGTATCTAAGAAGACTTTAGGTTTGAACTGGGCTTGATGCATGCAAATGTGTTACGCAGGTGTGAAGCTTGTAGGATGAAGACCCAGGCCTTCCACAGGCAAGAAAGCATATGATTCTTTAAAACTGGTATGAAGTACCCCAGGATGACTGTTCTATGAAGGTATAAGAAGGTGTGAGAAATTACTAGAAGATAAGATTTTAAAAAGCATCACGGTGCCAACTCGTTGATCTTAATGTTAGGCTAAGGAACTGGACATATCTTGCATTCAGTAGAAGGCCATCATTGCTTCTGTGACAGAGTCCCATGTCCCTGTCTATAATTTATAGTGTTTCTCTGAGCAACATTCATGGATTGAACATTAAAGAGCTGGACTTCAGAAGCTTCTTGAAGAGAGCATTATATTAGTTTAGGAGACAGACAATAGTTTAAAACAGTAGCAACAGTATAAGCAGGGCTGGTGGTATGAAAATAACAATACTAACCAAGCTCACTGAACTTTTGAAATAAATATAAGTAAAAATTTTTTGAAAAATCTTTTTAGTACTATGGAATAATAAAAGTAAACATGGTATTCATAATCCATATATCATATAATTCAAAGCCTTTTTTGCTGTTCCTAAGTTTCAGTCTGTTTTCCTTAATAATTTTCTTTCACTGGTCAGTGAAAGTTGATTTTATTTTTATTTGTTTGTTTTCCTTTAGTTTGAAGCTTCAGGCCAATAATTATGAACTCATACTGGAATATTTAAAATAACAATAATCAACATGAAAGTCACATCTGAGGAGACAGCTGCAGGGAGGATCCAGAGGGAGAGTCAGAGGTGAGATACGATCTGCTTTCTCCACTGACTTGGTGTCTTCCCTCCAGCAAATACAGTTGGGCCTTATGCCCTGTGTATAAAGTAGGTATATTAATAACTATGTCTGTACCTCGGTTTCTTGGGAGTTTTGGGAACTTAGTAATGCCTGTAGGACGATCTCTATTTTCTACAAGAAATGTAATATTTTCTTCCTTAGGAACTAAAGAGTAAACAATAAAATTATAGCATCTAATGCCATTAAAGTAGGCTGACTTATGTTGGGTTATCTTTGCACAAACTTCTCAAGAAATGGAAAGAAAAATGAAACAAAACACTTGTCCCACAAAAAAGAAATATGTACAACTACAGACTATCTACTGTTAAAAGAACATATGGGATGTGAACAGTTCCCAGGAATGGGCTGTTTTAATTTGACTGAGTTCTCTCAGACTGTTCAAGTACAGTTGGACAATATCCATCATATCATAGACAAATTTTCACAAATGCCTAGGGTGTCTAACTGGTTTTCGTGGCTTCACTGGAGATGGCTGGTAATTACAGATCTGCTTTGGTTATGTAACTGTATTCCTATTATGTTAATGTGTGTGCGCAATTTAATTAGTAGTTTAAAACCTATACATGCTTAAGTCACTCTACAAGAAGATATGTCAAAGAAATCATCAATCTTCCCATGTTTTCTTCCTTCTGCTACCTCTATAGCTTTTCTTCTTCCTTCCTAATTACAACCCTTAAATAGAATTCGTGCCTCATATCGAATTTACCGAGTATCATAATTCCCCCAAGTGGTAAAGATACCTCAAGACAAATGCTGGGCATAGAAGCCACAGGGCATAAATATGCAAAGAAGTAAAAAGCTAACCTTTTCAAACAATATGGCTTCTCTCTCACTTACCAACTTTACATTTCCCTGTATGGCCCCGGAAGATGACTGGTTAGCCAGAGATGGGTAAGATTCCTCAAGGGAGGAACAACCTAAGACAGGCACAGTCGCAGGGGGGCCATCAGGTGAGAAATTGGGGATCAACAGAGGTGAGGCTTAGAACCTCTCCCCCCCTGTTTTGAGAGAAATCTTCTGCATCCGTGGATGTTTTATTGCCCTTGTCTAGCTTGGATTAACACATAGTCTACAGGCACACACCTAATCATCTACATTTGCTCTTTTACAACACTAAACTAAGTTTTCTACCTTTATGTTACATCTACCTACCACTTCAGCATTTTATTTAAAAAATAATAATAATAATAAAGAGAGAAATGTGGGATCCACATATAAATCAAGTATAAAAATCAAACGAATATTCATATTTGACCTGATTGTTTATAGTTCATAATGCGTGATCAAAACCGAAAGTTTCTGTGATGACTGCCCTTGCACTGTTCACCATGTAAGAATTTATTCACTATGTAAGAATTTGTTCACCATGTAAGAACTTGTTCGTTATGCTTCAGAAGATTGGAGACTGACGAGAATTAGGCTTGGGTGGATTAATGATTGTGTATTGAGCATTGACTCCCCTGTACAGAATTCTATTGTTGTTAACAACCATTTGATCAATAAATACGAGAGATGCCCTCTCAAAAAAAAAAAAAACCAAAAAAAAAAAAAAGAAATATGAACCAGCACACATACATTATTTTTAAAGTCTAGTTGAATTTTGTCTTTGTTGCATTCCTGTCATGCAGTGACAATCTCAAGATTGGAAGGAACTTAAAAGCCACCTAGAATTATTGGCTAGCATCCACCTCCCCTCACTGCAGCATTGTTTCCAACTGGTCAACTACACTTTGCAATCTTCTTGTTAAGAGACTCCTCCCCAGGCTTCTCATTCTATTTTGAAACACAAGCAAAAGGTAGTTTGTAAAACAACCTATTTGACTCTTTTAAGTGTCCACTTTTCTTGATAGTTCTATCACCTGTAATCAAAAGAGTAAATGTAATTCCTCTCCTATTTGAGAGCTTTCAAGTCTTTAAATGACAATTTTCATGTCCCCTTCCATTTCATTCACCAGTAACCCATTATACAGCTGGTATTGTTTCTTAGCTCTTTGATAACTATGTCTTTCACCAAAGGCCATGTGATATTTTCCACGAATCTCTTACTATTTTGGTATAAGACACAGGTGTCATACAAGAGTTGTATCCTTTATTCTAGCATGGAACATACATTGAAAGCCCTCTTGGTACAGAGTGATACTCACAATTGCATAGTTAAGAGTCTTAAAAAGTAATGCACTTACCCATATGAGCTTAATAGGAATCTTTGCTTCTTGCCATCAAATTCCTAAACTCACATTGTCCTTCACTTCCTTCATAATGGAGAATATTTGAGACCTCTCTTTTGGACCTTGTTGCCTTTGCGGCACATGCACCTGTATAGCTCCCATGCTGATCCTCTCCAATGAGTCTGAGCCTCATTTACGTGTACTGCTTCCCATTCTTCTGAGGTCTGTAACCACCTGTGGCCCTGGAGGTCATTCACAATACTTGGATATTTGTGTACGCCTCTGTAATTGTGAAATACCACAAAATCCTATCACAATCAGAATACATGTAAATTTCATGAGGGAAAAATCATAGTACATTTCTCTTATTGCTATCTTTTCTTGTCCCTGTTATCAACATTGGACCCTCCCTCCTCCTTCTGCCTGTACACACCCTCTCCCTTACAGCCCCATGGATTTTGCTACTGAAAAAAACGACTTTTTGTCCATCCTGGAGGCTTTTTTTTGTACATGACTGTGGCAGTGACAGCCATTGGCCAAAGTCTTCAACCTCATTTCTTCCCTGGTGGCTGAACATTTGGATACAGGTGATACTCCATGCCCCAGCCTGCCATATAATTAGGCTGTGCTCTTGTAACCAGCGCAGTGCTCACTAATGAAATGAGAGTAGATGTTATATGTGCCACTTTCTAGACTAGACATAAGGCTTCGTTAAGGCTGGTCAGTCGCCATGCAGGTTCCCCGCCTGTCCCTTAGAACAGCCATTCAGGACCCAGATGTGTGCTCTTTAGGGCCACACCCAGTGTCACAGTAGCACATCTGTGTGTCACTAACCTTTCTGTCTCTTAGTGCTATGAAAAAAATGCTATAAACTTTTTTCATAGCACTATAAAGGAAGTAGTCACTATATGTTGTACAAGCATCAGTGAACATACATAAAATAAAAGTTACATAATCATTATAAAAAAAAAGTTCCTCCCTGCTCTTTTCCCTCCCTTTGCAGAATGACAATGAAGATGACTTGAGAAGATGCATATTCCAAACAGCGAAGCTTCAGTCAACTTAGGTCCACGATGACCATGTAGAGCAAAGTTTCCTTTTCTCCCTGACCCTGGACATCACCATGAACTGTTAAGAAGAAGGGAGAGAGAGTTCTTCTATGTTACTATGCTGAAATCTTTATACCCACTTGGAGTGTCTACTTCCGATGATGAGGCCAATCCTCAGTGGCAGCCTTGTGGGGTTTCTTGTTTCACTGCACAGCACTGCAGGGAAAACTACCAGTGAGCTGAAACTATAGCATTTCCCAGTTACCTGATTGGATCCTCTTAACATGCTCACGAAATGTAGATTATTGATCTGGAAGGAAACATCAAGTTTAGTTGTTTTAAAAGTTTTAAGCAGCAGAAACCTTTCTTCAAATGACATTACGTTGAACCCTATATGAAGAATGGCTAAAGCTAAGACATTAATGATTGAAGCAGTATGAGGTGAGGATGTTGGGAATGGATTGGTCCAGAATGAGGCAACAGTGTTCTTTCCTTCAGTAGTCTCCACCACGGTGTCCCCTGGGGCACTTTTGTAGACCCTCTAGGTCTCTAAAAAATGGCTGTTCACAGCACACTTACAGAGGGCTAACTGAGTTTGTGAGACTCAGTTTTATGAGACAAACTGAATTGGTTTTGTAACACACTTGAATTACTCTGCCTTTGTGTTATTACCTATACTTTACCCCTGCCTGGAATGCCCTTCTCTTAGTCTCTTCATTTTGTAATCTTAACCATATATCAAAGATCATGTCCATGAAGCCTGTGTTAGTTTCTATGCTGCCATAGAAGTTGCCACAAATTTAGAGGCTAAAGCAATCCAAAATTTAATCTCACGGTTCTTTTCTGTAGGTGAGAAGTCTTGCTGGGCTTAGCTGGGTCCTCAGCTCCAGGTTTCACAAAGCCAAAACCAAGGTGTTGGCAGGGCTGTGATCAAGACTCGAATCTCTGGGGAAGAATCTACTTCCAAATTCATACAAGTTGTTGGTAGAATTCATTTTCTTGAAGCTGCAGGGCTGAGGTCTCCATTTCCCTACTGCCTGTCAGCTGGGTGCTAATTTTTGCTGCTAGAAGCCACCCACATTCATCACGTTCATGTCGCCCGCTCCAGCAATGGTGGGCTGTCTCTCACAGTTCAGATGTCTTTAACTACCCCTTCTGCTGCTTCTCTTTGGACTTCCTCTCCTGCCCTCATCTGGGAGAAAGCTCTACTTTTAATATCTCATGTGTTTACATTGAGCCCACTTGGATAGCCCCAAATAATCTCCTAATTTAATGTTAACTGATGAGCAACCTTAATTACATCTGCAAAGTCTCTTTTGTTCATATACTATGACGCATGATACAAGGGGAGGTGTCATGGGGCCACAATCCTGTCTACCACAAAGCCTTTCCTGAAAACCATCTGAAGTGAGCTCGCCTGCATGAGAAACTGCATATGCCTTAGTATCTCCCGCAGTGCACTTATGTTAAAGTCATTTATGTCATTGCCTTAATTCTCTTCTTTATTTGTAAGGCCTTTCTGTTGATGGTTACTCAAATTCTTCATCCCTTTAGTATCTGACAGATCTGGCACACTAAGGAAATTGCATGAATTGAATTGAATAACATAAGTTATTATATTATAAATGTTAGGAAGAAAAGGACTTGGCTTGGTGTCGCAGGGAAGGTCAGATACAATGAGATGAGAAACCAAAGCCAAAAAAGCAAAGTAAGTTTTACTACCCTCTGCATGGAGTACCAGAGCAGGCCTGCTTAAGGTGAGACACACCCGATGCTCCTTCTGAGGCTTCTTTTATGTGATTTTGGCTGGGCAGAGAAGGCCTTGATTGACAGCTCTTAGCTCTCTAGGCCCGTTCGGACTGTTGAAATGAGGACCTGGGCTGTGCTGTGCCTGTGCCTCTAATGTTTATTATCTGGGGAGACACTGGATATTTCCCGAGTCACTCTTGGACCTTGTGGCCTCATGTGATTAACTCTGAGTCATTTCTGGCTCTCTGGAACTATGTGATCAATTCCTTGAGTCATTTTTTGGGGTTCCCTCTCTCCTTTTCATTCCGCTCATTTCTGTCTTTCTTCCTAACAATAAAGGCAGAAATGGGGCTAGAACCAGAGCTAGAACAGGACTCTCAGCCCAGCCTTTTCTCTGCAATAATAAACTTCTCTCTCAAACTTGGTTGTGCCTTGCTCCTTTGTCTCAAGCTCGTCTACATAAACAGTGTTTTGTCTGTATATACAAATGCTAAGCACAGCACAGTGGCATTTCCTTTGATAGATAAGGAGAGACAGAATATAATAGGAAACGTGGGTATGTGACAATTTTCACAAGTTCCAACCCTCACCTCTACCCCAAAATTGGATATCATCAATAGCCATAGACTTTTTTATTACATTTTAAGGAAACATCAGGTTTTTTTTCAAAAAAAGAATATATTGGCCCATGTAATAGCCTTTAAAAATCTTGATTTATCTCTAATCAGGGCTGAGCAATCTGGTACTCTCTTCCATTAAAAGCCTCAGTGAGCAGCCACATTCAAGTCCCAACAAGCCCCAGTGTGTTTCTTAGATACCTCCTTAATTTACCAACCTGAATTTAGCTTAAGGCCTTTTTTTTTTTTTCTCTTTTCTTTTTTAGTTGCTATCCTGCTGAGGTCCTATTTGTACATTCTAGAGGAGATTTATCATTGTGATGGAACGATTCTGCTCCCATGTGTGCCTGACACTATAAACATTCAAAATATTACAAGTTGGTCTTCTGGGACTGAAAAAAAGTCAGTAGAGGGGTGTACAGAAGTAAAAATCATAGCTTACTCCTCTTCTGTATGAGAGAGCACATCTACAATCTTTTCACGCTATGGGCATAGCTCAGAGATAATGAGGTTCAGTTCCAGACCATCACAATAAGGCAAATATTGCAATAAAGTGGGTCAAATGAAATTTCTGTTTTCCCAGTGCATAAAAGTCATGTCAATACTATATTGGAGTTGGTTATGTCTGCAATAACACTATGTCTAAAAAATGTATATACATTAACTTAAAAAATTATTTTGCTAAAAAAATGCTCACCATCCTCTGAGCTTTCAGCAAGTGTAATCATTTTGCTGATGGAGGGTCTTGCCAAGATATTGATGGCTGCTGACTGATCAGGGTGGTTGGGGTGAGTGTGGCAATTGTTTAAAATAAGACAACAGTGCAGCTTCTATATCAATTGACTCTTTCCTTCATGAACAGTTTCTCTGCATGTGATGGGTGCTGTGTGATAGTATTTTACCCACAGCAGAACTTTTCTTAAACTTAGTGCCAGTCCTTTCAAACCTTGCTATTTTTTTATCAACTAACTTTGTGCAATATTCTAAATCCTTTGTTTTCATTCCAGCGATCTTCATTGCATCTTTACCAGGAGTAGATTCTATCTCAAGAAACCCCCGCTTTTTTTTTAGCTCATTCATAAGAAGCAACTCACCACACAAGTTGTATCATGAGATTGCAGCTATTCAGTCACATCTCCAGACTCCACTTCTAATTCTAGTTCTCTTCCTATTTCCAACACATTTGCAGTTCCTTCCTCCACTGAAGTCATGAACCCTTCAAAGTCATCCATAAGGGTTGGAATCAATGTCTTCTAAACCTCTGTGAATGTTGATATTTTGACCTCTTCCCATTAATCACTGGTGTTCTTAATGGCATCTAGAATGGCAAATCCTTTCCAGTAGGTTTTCAATTTATTTTACACAGATCCATCAGAGGAATCACTATCTATGGCAGCTATGGTCTTACAAAATGTACTTCTTAAATAAAAACACTTGAAAGTTGAGACGACTACTCAATCCATGGGCTGCACAAGTAGACATATGTTTGCAGATATGAAAACAACATTTATCTCATTGTGCATATCTGTCAGTGCTTTTGGGTGACCAGGCACATTGTCAATGAACAGTTATATTTTGAAAGAAATCATTTTTTTCTGAGCAGTTGTCTCAACAGTGGGCTTAAAATATTCAGTAAACCATGCTGTAAATAGACGTCCTGTCATCTAGGTTTTGTTGTTCCTTTTCTAGAGCTCAGGCAGAGTAGATTTAGCATGTTTCTGAAAGGCCCTAGGATTTTTGAATGATAAATGCCTTCAAGTGAAAGTCACCCACTACATTAGCCCCTAACAAGAGAGTCAGCATGTTCTTTGAAGCTTTTACAACTAGGCATAGACTCTCTAGCTATGAAAGTCCTAGATGGCATGCAAGTCTAGACAGAAGGCTGTTTTGCCTACTTTGAAAATCTGTTGTTTAGTGTAGCCATCTTCATTATTCATCTTAGCTAGATCTTCCAGATAATTTGCTGCAGGTTCTACTTCAGCACTTGCTGCTTCACTTCACATTTTATATTATAGAAATGGCTTCTTTCCTTAAACCTCTTGGATCAACCTCTGCTAGCTTCAAAGTTTCCTTCTGCAGCCTCCTCACCTCTCTCAGCCTTCATAGAAATGAAGAGAGTTAGGGCCTTGCTCTGGATTAGGCTTTTGCTTAAGGAAAAGTTATGGCTGGTTCAATTGCTTATTCAGACCAGTAAAATTTTCTTCATATCAGCAGTTAAGTCTATTTGGATTTCTTATCATTTGTGTGTTCACTGAAGTAACACTTTGAATTTCCTTGCAGAATTTTGCTTTCACAACCTGGCAAACTCTCAGGTGCAGGAGGCCTAGCCTTCAGCTTATTTAGGCTTTCACATTCCTTCCTGCCTAAGCTTAATCATTTCTAGCTCTTGATGGAAAATGAGAGATGTGTGGCTTTTCCTTTCACTTGAACACTTAGAGGTCATTTCATAGTTGGCCTTATTTCAATATTGTTCTGTTTTAGGGAATAAGAAGGCCTGAGGAGAGGGAGAGAGATGGGGCAATGCCAGTCAGAGGAGCAGTCAGAACATACACATTTATTGATTAAGTTTGCCATCTTATATGGGCACAGTCTGTGGCACCCCAAAACAATTGCAGCAGTATTGTCAAAGATCACTGGTCACAGATCACTATAAAATATATCGTAATATTGAAAGAGTTTGAAATATTGTGAGAATTACTGAAATGTGACACAGAGACATGAAGTGGGCAGATGCTGCTGGAAAACAGTACTGATAGGTTTGTGGACACAGGGTTACCACAAACCTCTTTCAGTTTGATAAAAAGGCTGTATGTGGGAAGCACAGTAAAATGAGGCATGCCTGCAGCTACAACAGCAGTGTGTTATCCAAACCTTGAACCGGAATCAGAAGACATGAATTCCAGCATTGGCTCTGCAACTTTCTTCCTATTGACCTTTGGTAAATTACATACTCTCTCAGCCCCACTCACCTTAGTCACAGTGAAAAACACACATGCCTTCCTTGTTTGGGGTTCTTTTGAAAATGAATGCACTTTGTGAATTATAAAGAATAATACAAATTCTTACCAAGATTATAGCCAAATCCATTTTAAGTGTACATAAACAGGTAAGAATCATCATCACCACCATCATCCCTCCTTTTCCAGAGAAGACTTAAGAACAGGTGGGCTCCAAGACTGGCTTGAGGTTAGAGCCCAAAGGTTAGCATTTAACAGGCCACAGCTCTCATTAGATTCATTAATTCCTTGCCACTGCCCAAGCCAGACTGTTTCTCTACAAAATTATTACCAGTAGAACAGAATGTGCATTTTAATTGTAATTGCTCTGCATTTTGTCAGAAATAAATGAAGAGCTTTTTTACCGACTTTTCCAAAATTGTCTTAATTTTTAAAATATGCTAATTTTCATCACATCTTAATATTTTAACTCTCACCATACCCAGTGTTCAAGACTCCTGATTAATCTGTTGATGAAATTTGCCTCTAAGGATGATTTCTAGCATCTGCCATGTCTTTACTTACTTATGCACTAATGGGAAGAAGGATACAGTTTTGACTTCTATTGCCTTAATCTGGGACAGGTGTTAAACTGTAAAACTTTTCTTCATTTCCACACCAAAGAAGTACACATTTTAAAAAAATTATTATGATCAGTCTTATTTATATGATATCCCTTTAAAAGATAATGACTTTTTCATTATAAGCAAACACACAGACAAAAGCTACCTGAAAAAAAAAAAAAAAAGCTACCTGGAAGGATTTTCTGCAAAATAATTCAGCCACCCAAGTGAGAGGCCACTGAGAAAAGGACAAATGGCAAGTGGGCTAAAAGTGAAACAAGATTGTCCAGCAGTTGATAATTGATGAAACTGGGGATTTCCATCTACTTTTTTACATTTGAAATTTTTCATAATTGATGCCAGATTAATCCATTTTATAAGAAAAGTTAAGGAACCCACAAAAAATATATTGATATTATCATGGAGTATGAATACTTGATCTGAAGCATACCTGTCATGTTTACCAACATGGAAATACTTTTAGCAGTTTTAAGTTGCATCCAGATGGAAGAACCACTTAATATTTTGATAGATTTAATAAATGATAAAGATCTTCAATACAATTAAGTACTTTAAGGTTGACATCTAGTCGTACATCTAGATATTTCAGCTCAGAAATTGTCTTAATCTATGACCTAACTTTGTGCTGGTATTTGGATGTGAATATAATTTTCCCCTTGTGAAGTCCATGTTCATTAAGGTTTTTATATGCTATTTGGAACCTTTGCTGCTCAAAACGTATCATATAATTTAAGCTACTAATAAATCAAGATGGCTTCGTTTGGTTTCTGGGCTTAGAATTTAATAACATTTTATCTTTACTTTAAGGTTAAGATTATAACCTTTACTAATAACATTTTATCTTTATCTTTACTTTTTTTGCATGGGTGATAAAAAAAGAATTTCAAAAACATACATTTAACTAGCTGCAATGTTTTTATTAAAGAAGATATTGGGAATTTTGACAGGTGTTATTTTTTAGTCTCTTTTTCAGTCACATTGATCCATCTTTTCCCGTGTCCTTTCCTCTAACTTTCACATCAATTCTTTTGCAAGCTGTTTGATGACAATCAACAGTTCTACGTGAGCTGTAATAAATTCTCAAATAAAAGAATAAGCAGAATTGGAAGTATCACTCTTCAGGATAAATAGAAAGTGTCAGTGCTTAACAGTCTTGACAGGGCATATAAAACGTCTTGGGAGACAGTGTGCCCAGAAGGAAAGCTCAAATTTGGTTGTCACATGATGTACTATACAAGGTTAAAGCCAGATATTTTGTATAACTGTATCAGTGATATGCTAACCACCACAAAGAGACACAGATTAAGCATTATCAATGTGCTTTTAATATCAATTTTTTTGCCTGAAGCTTTTTCAGAAAGAAAACATTAAAAAAATAAAAGAAAGTTTATAAGAAATTTTATTTTATGTGAGAAATCTCACATATTTATTCTCTTTCCTTTCATACAAAAATGTGTAATAACCACATATTGTGGCAGGCAGATAATGGTCTGTTGTGTTGTTAAATTTTTTTTGAGATTTACTAAGAATAAAAATTATTCAGAATTTTTGTGGCTGAATTACTGCATAATTCGAATGGTTTTGTGTACTAAAAACTCATGATTTGCATGACAAAGCTCAAACACATCTCTTAATACCACAGGGAACTGTCCCTACTAGAAGCTGATGGTCAAACAGCAACCTAACCCAGTTACAGAAGCTGATTCTGGGACTGAAGGCAGGATGTGCCTCATGTCAAAGGAGTATGTCTTAGCTAAAATTCTGAGAACGCTCAGCTCAACAGGGATCTAATATTACTGACAACTCAAAATAGGTTAACTATCTTCAAATGAAAGATATGTATTTGAGTTGCCAAGCTACCATATTTGGGTAAAAACACAAACTATCCTGGGACAAAAATGAAGAGAACACGAGTGAACAGGACTCTGGCTATTAAGTTGATGTTCAAGACCTTCCTAGGACTCCATGACAGATTTATTTATTCATCCATTTATCCATTCAGAATGCAGACTAAAGGAGAGGCAAAATTTCTGATTCTGATCATGTTCGGGTCAAACAAGGAAGTCAAAGGGCAGACCTATAACTGAGAAAAGAAAGAAAGGGAGAAGGAGACAGGGAGAGTGGAGGGAGAGAGAAAGACTTAAAAACGGTAAATCTTTGGTGTAGTAAAGAAATTGTACTGGAAGCAAAAGAAAAATAACCCTTGGCTTACGTATGTAGTCATACCATATTTTGCTATTTAATTCCTCAACAAAAATATAGCAATCACACGATCCATGAATTTAATTTATGAACTGCCTTCAGAGCTTACAGAAGATGCAACTCCACCATACAAAGATGATTTCAAGCTCTTTTCCTCCCATTTTTTTAAGAAAAAACTTTTCAATAGGTTATTGTAATTAATTCATAATGTACTAACTATTTTAAATAAACTACACTGATCTATATTGATTATAAACTTCTAGGTCTTGCAAGTCTATTAGTTGGATACAAAACTATCAATTGTCTTGTGTGGCCTCAGGAGAAAGAAATAACTACAAGTGGAATTCAGTTTAATGTGTGGATAGCTTTCTAAGACTGTAGTTGTCTGGCACAGAAATGATCTATCTTGGAACCAATGGGGCTGCAGTCATTAGTTATTCATCCAGATAGGAAAATGACTTCTTAACAGTATTTTGAATACTGTTGGTACAGGAGGTTTCTTTCCTCCAATGTCTCCTCAATAATTTCGTGGTTGTCTAACATTTGGAAAATTGTCACAACCACAATTACAATGTAAAATGTAACACTGTAATACCAGTTTATAACACAGTATTCTGCTTACTAATACAAAAAGTAGCACCAGAGCTTTTAATCATAAGCTTCTACCAGTTCAACCTGGTTTGTTCTGATTTTGAAGATTTAAGGTCCTCAAAGAAGGCTAAATATATTTGATGTTAATTAGAAACCTGATTACAATCTAAGAATTTCTAATGCCTGAATAAAAGTTGAAAAGTCCTACTCATCCCAATTTGTCTTCTAAGAAGCTAAATGGTCCACAGGAGTTTACATTCGGAAATGACGTATATGACAATCCAATTTCCATATCTTATTGCAAATAAGGGACACTGATTACAAAATCTAAATCCAGTGGAGATTGCCCATGAAGGAGACATATAAAATTATATACTGTATCTTTAAACCAGGACCCAAGGCCCAGAATTATTGTTGACTTCAAAACTGTCTGAGTGAAAGGGATCAATATTCAATTTCAACAAGATAATGCAATACCTTGGAAGAAAAAAAGACAAAACGTGTTTATCAGAAAGTTTCCAAAGGATAAGATTTTGGGATATGGAATCAAACCTTGAGAATTCAAACAGCAAGAGACTGCTGCTGGATTAAAGACAACTTCACTGAACTAACTGATGGCCCTGAAGGTTGCCAGAACATTTTGACTTCCCTAGTCTCTCCCATAATAGTGGAGACATTAAATATCCAGCTGCAGAATACTGACAGCCAGGTCACAAATGAATTGCCTCTTGAAATGAAATGCAGGACCATCCTTTATTATAGGAAGCCAGATTCCTCCTTCTGTGATTCCAAATATAAAATTAAAGAAAGGACGATGATTTGGCTGACATTTTAAAATAACTTTAAAACATTTCAAATGAAATTGGACATCTTTACGGTAATGTTAAATAAATTATAGGAGGTAAGGAATAATGGGTTTAAATAATTTTTAGATTTATGGGGAGGGAAAGATGTTTGCAGCAAGCTTCTTTGATCAAGATTCACAAAAGGGAACCACAGTTTAAAAATCAGCCACAAGATCTAGAATTTCTGGCCTGGAAGGGACTTGAGAGATTGGTTGGTCCATTTTTCCATTTAGTGCCATATTCACCACAAAATACTGATATGCTGATGATAAATTTCTACTGTCAATGACACAAAGCTTTCTAAACTCTTGAGCAGTGGTTTGACCTTTATGAATCTTTGATTTTTATGCAGCTTTAATCAAATCTATCTTTCTAGAACTTTTACCCATTGTTTATAACTTTAGAATTAGTTTCATATATTAAATCCAATGCCTCTTCTAAATGCTAATCATTCTGTTTTTGTCAGTGCCAAGATTCCTCAGTCTATTCAGCTCTTCATCCCGTACGTACATTGTACTTTTTGTCTGCCTCTCATCACAGTGGTAGATTTCCTTAGGACCCTTTCTAGTTATTAGCATCCTTTTTAAAGAAAGCTAGCCATAATTTAATGCAACTCTCTGACCAGTATGGAGTAAATTACGTTTTAATCCCAACATTCTAGATCTCAGAGCTACATGAAAGTGACCATATACCACTTGAAACAGAGAAGATACACTGGGTTCAAACAAATCTCTTACTGTTTCTCTCCTCGGCACACAGCTAGACTATATTTCTCAGACTCCTCTGCAGTTAGGTAGAACCATGTGACTGAGATCTGACCAATGAAATATGTGTAGAGTCATAAATTCACATTTAGGTCTGGTCTAAATACAGTCAAAACTATTCTCATGAGATTTTCTGTGCTCTCTCCCTTTGTCCCTCGTCTCTTGGCTTAATGGAACGCATTCAGTAGAGCACTCAGAGGCCCAGTGGGATGGCAAAGATATCAAATGGAATGAATCTACATCCTTGAATAAAGTTTTGCAGAAGTGATTCCCCAACTCACTGTCTACCCTCCTTAGACTATTGTAGGAGCAAGGAATATATTTTTTTGTAGGTGAATTTGGTATGTAACATTATATTAGTTTCAAGTGTACAACGTTTTAAGTCGATATTTGTATACACTACAAAGAAGTCACCACAGTAAGACTAGCTAACACCCAGCTCCATACAGTTGACCCCCTTTATCCATTTTGCCCACCCCTAACCTCCTTCCCCTCTGATAACTATCAATCCATTCTCTATATGTATGAATTTGGTTTGCCTGTTTTGTTTTTTTTCAGACTCCATGTATAAGTGAAATCATATGGTATCTTTCTCTGTCACACTTACTTCCTTTAGCATAACATCCTCAAAGTCCATCCATGTTGTCACAAATAGCAAGATTTCCTTCTTTTTAATGGTTGAGCAGTATTCTGTTATATATTGTATATATAACATTATATCATATGTAATGGATATATTAGATAAACCTTTTTCTTATCCTTTCATCCATCCATCCTGGATACTTAGGTTGTTTCCATGTCTCGGTATTATAAACAATGCTGCAGTTAACATAAGGGTGCATATATCTTTTCGGATTAGTGTTTTCATTGTCTTCAGTTAAGTACCCAGAAGTGGGATTGCTGGATCATATGGTAATTCTATTTTTAATTTTTTGAGGGCCTTCCATACTTTTTTCCATAGTGGCTGCAGAAGAATACACTTTTACTATGTTAAGCTACTCAGAATTTGGATAAGCTTATGAAAATCAAACTCAGATGATCTCAGTAGAGAGACCACATGCTAACATATCTGATAGGGTAACAAAACCTAGGAAATAATTATGACAGCACTTGGAGTGATACATTAATTAAGAAACTTTTTTTAAAATTATGGTATCACTGATATACATTCTTATAAAGGTTTCACCTGAAAAACATTGCGGTTACTACATTCACCCATATTATCAAGTCTCCCCATTCCCCATTGAAGTTACTGTCCATCAGGGTAGTAAGATGCCACAGAGTCACTCCTTGTCTTCTTTGTGCTACACTGTCATCCCTGTGACCCACCCCCCCACACACTCTTCATCTCTCCTTGTTGAATCTCTCAAGAGATAAGAATAAATCATGCCTAATCCCAAATGTTGGAAGAGTAGTGTCATCAATATTTTGGGTGTCATGACACACTTTCTAATTAATACTAGAACTTGTGCAGCACACACTTGAAGGTGTTAACAAACCCAAATCAGTACCAAACAAGTCAGCAGTTATTATGATGCAATTACTAAAAAAAAAAAACCCAACAGTCTGTGTCTACAAAAGCTGTGCCAGTCACCATACACTTTACTTATCTACTCCTCAATATCGTACCATTATTTGAATAAACTTCCTTATTATGCTCAAGCCCACCTTAAAATGATTCATATTTTGGTAAGCTGATCTTTCTTTAATGCCCGAGTACCAGCTTCACTTGTGTTCTGTTCCCTACTCATTGGTTATAGGACACTTGTGGGGCATGGTCGCCTAAGAACAACATTCTGTATGATAAATATTAAGTCAGTTTTATTAAGTTGCAAAATGAATTTTGCATGTTGATCTACATTTGGCAGAACACTTGAGAAGGGTTTGTCATACAGTAATGTACCACAGCACACCTAGTGAGAACCAACCAACTGCACTGTTGGGTATCTTTTTCCTGAAATTTTTTCTAAGAATGAAAAATTTTTAGAGATTTGTATTTCTGTCTCTTTATTGAATAAGTTATTTTTGCCCTGTGTTTGTAGTAATGTGAAATGGACCCTGTATAATAGGTATGCCAATATGATAAAAATTGGCAGTTAGATATTACATATATTACATCTACATATGTTTTAAGTATGCATGCACATACACATTGTTCAGAGGAGACAAGTAGAATGACCATAATGTTATTGCTTTGTAACAAATGATTTCAACTAACTTCCATGATGTTTGGATAAATTGATGGTCTACCATACACTCTTCCAGGAGTGGAAGAGTTAATTTCAACTAGCAGCCAGCTCAGCAAGGCGCTATATCCACCCCATTAGTAATGTCGTACATGATTCCAGCAGTCTCAAGAATCATTCCAACTGTCTCACATCCTAGAAATGCATTTGACCTATTCAGGCAGCTGTCTGTCTTTGATGGATTAATACTGAAATCAAGGTCCTCAAAGATCTTCAGTATTACATCCCACTACACTTGGTTGCATTGCATCATGCATCTTATCCCTTCAGTCCACTCCCATGCCCAATCCACATCAAATTACTAATGCTTCAGGCCGTCTCCGTCCACCTCCATGCTTTGGCATCTGCTTGTAACTGCTTAGGATGCCCTCCCCCATGCTGCTTTATAAAGTTCTGTTGACTTTCCAGTTCCAGCACAAATGCCTCCTCTTTTGTGAATTCTTATTTCTTCCCCCCAGTTAGAAATAATTCTTAGATTTTTGTACCTTCAGATTCCTTTGTTTGTATAGCTATTACAGCAGGACTTATAGTAGACTTTCCTGTGCCAATTTATCATACTTACTGGACCATAACCTGCACAGAAAGAAGTGTCACATTTCATTCCTATGTGGCCCAAAGGAGTTGTATATATTGTGCTCAATATATGTATAATGAAGCAAGTGAATGCCTCAACAATTGTGTGTCTGAATGTGTGTTTGGAGGAATTTTCAAATTGTATTTTGGAATTATTTTAAAATTTCAAGAAGAAGAAACAAAAACAAGTCTCAATTTATTTTTAAAAATGATTTAGATGGACTGAAAAAAACTGACTTTATTTCTTTTTGACATTAAGTTCTTCTTTAAAAAAATAGATGGAAATGCATCTGTGTCAATGTTAAATAAGATCTCAATCTGGAATTCCAAGATTACCAGAAAAATGTTTAAACTGAAATAGTAGGAACATTAAAAAAAAATCTCTTCTTTAGATTTTTTTGGGAAATATTTTCATTGTAATAGTGAATTCTGGGATTCAAATGTTTAAGACCCAAACTACATGGTAATATTCCTTCACATTCTTTCTCACTTTGCACCATTACAAATTTTTGTGTAGATTTAGGAAAGGTTAGTTGTTACAATTAGAGGATAATCCAATCATAATAGTTATATTTGAGTAAAACTTCCTCTCATATTGCTGATTCAGTGAGAATGATATACTAAAAGCAAAAGAGCCTCCGGGTGAAATAGTTTGAATTTAATGTAATTGAATGGAAAATAGATGAAAAGTTTATAATAGACATTTTCTATTTAAATGTGCCTTTTACTATCAATGGGCACTTAGGTTGCTTCCATACTGCAGCTATTATAAATAATGCTACAATATACATAAGGATGTATGCATCTTTTTGAATTAGGGATTCTTCAGGTAAATACCCAGAAGTGGAATTACTGGGTCATATGGTAGTTCTAGTTTTAATTTTTTGAGGAACATATGTTTTCCATAATGGCTGTACCAATTTACCTTCCCACCAATAGTACATGAAGGTCCTGTTTCTCCACATCCTTGCCAACACTTGTTATTTCTTGTCTTTTTGAATTAGCCTTTCTGACTGGTGTAAGGTGATATCTCATGTGGTTTTAATTTTCAAATTCCCTGATGACTGTGGAACATCTTTTTTCATGTGTCTGCTGGCCATCTCTATATCTTTTTTGGAAAAATAAGATGTGACACATATACACAATGGAATAATATGCAGCCATAAAAAAGAATGAAATATTGCCTTTTGCAACAACAAATGGACCTAGAGAGTATTATACTAAGTGAGGTAAGTCAGAGAAAGACAAATACCATACAATTCCACTTATACATGGAATCTAAAACAAACAAACAGAAATAGACTTAAAAATATAGAGAACAAACTGGTGGTTGCAATCTAGGAGGGCCTTGGGGTGACAGGCAAGATAGGTAAAGGAGGTAAGAATTACAAACATTGAATTATAAAATAAATGTTGCAGGAATGTGAAATACAGCATAAGAAATGTAGTCAGTAATATTGTTATAGCTTTGTATTGTGACACACAATAACTACACTTATTATGGTAGGCATGCTATAATGCATACAATTATTGAATCACGGTGTTGTATACCTGAAACCAGTAGTATATAAAATATGCCTCAATAAAATAAATTAAATGTGCTTTCCAAGTTGCAAATTATAGCTACTCAAGCAATTACAAAAGAACGTAACAAAAAGTGAAAAAGTATATAATGTGAGAAAATGATGTCTATGAGCTTGAAAATGAAGAGAATGTTAAATACTAATAAAATAAGTTATTAATTAAAAAATATGTTAATTCAGGTACCTCATGCTTACTTTAGTATCTGAAAAAATCATTTACATACACACTGATGTTTATTTCATAAGTGAAATGGTCATTCTTTAAAAATAAATGACATGTATGATAAACATTTAATACTAAAAATAATTTCAAAAACATGTTTCCCATATTTAAAAATGTATCATTGTTACAGGAATTTTTCTTAAGTTTGGATTCCCTCAAAAACTGACTTTGAGATAGGATTTGAGATAGGATAGCAAGTAGTTTATTTGCAAGGTCATCCCAGGAAGCACTGAAGAGCATGAGGATTCTGCAGAAACAGTGGAAAAGCTGACAAAGAATGCAGCTGGGAGAGGCTCACCACACTGGTCAGCTGGGGCTCCATTTCTCTGGGACCCTTTGAGACATTACGTGAAACATCTCGGAAGGGTTCCACTGAAAGGCAAATATTCTGGGGCATTTATCCACCAGCCTGTAGCCCTCAGGGATTGAAGGGTAATTCCTGGGTTATCAAATTTCCAGGGAAGCAGAGCATATTCTAGTGGCCAGAGAGTGCCTTCAGCAGGAAGTTGTCAGTTTGCAGGGGTACTAGAGTAAAACAACCCCAAAAGAAAACTGAACCATCAGGCACTAAAGTGAAAGAATGATTTTTTTCAGTACCTCTGCTAGCTAAAAAGAAACAGAATATTACTTCTGTGAGAACATCTGATCCACCATATGATCCATATTATAAAATTAGGTTTAAGAGCACATTGAGATGAAATGCCCATGAATGACATATTCCTTGATCTTAACAGGAGAAAGAATGCCTATATACACATGTATTTTGAATGTACACTATTTTTCTTTGGTTGACATGTTTTCTACATTTATCTTTTTCCTTACTATCTTTTGTTTCAAGTGCATCTTTCTACACTAATTATTTGGAACATATTTATTTAATTCTACAATTATCTATATGCCTTTATTATGTGTTGGGCAATGCTTTGTGGATGCTAGGGATATAGGACAAATAAGTCATAATCCCTGTCTTAAAGAAAACATAATTCATGGGACAGATTTCATAAAATAAAATATTGGAGGGGTACATACCATGTGTTGTAGGAACGTGGGTGGGGGTCGGTATCTAAACCTGACTGGAGATTAACCAAAGATTCACAGAAGAAGTAGTGTTTCTTTTGGACCATGAAAAATAGGTGAAACTTCAATGCACAGACATAGGGTCAGGATAGGGATGTATCAAGGAAAGCAAACAGAGTAAGTCAAATAATGGAGTGCTCATAGTGCACAGACTTTTGCAGAGAATGGGAGGCTTGGGAATGGCTGGTATATAGCATATTTATTGAGGTGGAGAGATACTATCCAGAAAATATAGGTTGAGTTTAGACAGGGGACAACTCACAGGACTCACAAGACATTGTATTATTTTGTTTAGAACTCACAAATTCATTCTCTCAGCTGTGGTGAGAAATAAAATGTTTCGAGTAAATAAATCACAGGATCAATGTTATATGAAGAGAAGCAATTATGTAACTACTCTTCATGGAAATCACTCATACATGGTTATGCAAATTGGGCAGTTGATTAGAGAGAAAAATTTAGAAACAGGTAGATTTATGCCCAAAATATGTAGGCTGCTAGAGTTAACCATGTTAGAGACAAAAGGATCCCAAACTACCACAGTAGCAATGGGAATAAAAGAGGAATGCCATTTCAGAGTACAAACTGCCAGCCTCTTATGTTGGAGCGTGGATATAAAGGCAGCTAAAGGTGAGGCACAGGTCACATTGCTGGTGCTCTGCCACATTCCCCCTGGGCCCCATGCCAGGTTTGTGTGCGCCTACCGAGGCCCCACCCACCTTTGCACTCTCTTCTCTTTGAAGAACAGCAGAGGGTCCAAAATGCCTGGAAATGTCCAAATGATCCCTGTAGGATCACCTTAAAAATAACTGACTGTTAAGAGAGTAGGAAAGGCTAGCTTCCCTGCCTCAAATGGTCCAACACTGAACAATGATTTACCATCTGCACTCCTGTGTGGGAACAAGGTGAGGCTGGTACTTTGCCTGAAACGGCGTCATGACTCGATCTTTCCTTTTCTCTTTGTTGCTTCTCCCATGCCCCTATTCCTTCTATTTCTGGGACTCTTCCTTAAGAAATCACGTACAAATGGAATCCTCATCACAGTGGCTGTTTCTGGGATTCTCATCTGAATAGGTTTTGAGATGGAAGGTTGTGATGCATTAGCTAACGTAGGGAACATGAATTCTAAACCTTTGACTCACTTTATTTCAGACTCCAAAGAGCATAGCTCATTTAGTTTATGTTAGTGGAAAGAAGCTAATTACCTCCTGTTGGAATCTGAAGTAAAAGGTAAATAAGCAAAGGAGCTACCAAAATAGCATGGTCAAAACTGAAAGAAAACAGACGAGTTGGGAAGGAATGGGAAAACCGTGAGATGGGAGAGGACTATGGCCAACTGGAGCTAGATTCTGACCTCGTTCCAGCCTTTATTCTCTCTTGCACTAAATTTTCCTGAGAGCTTTGCAATTCCCTCCTCTCTGAAAGGGGCACATTGTGCATCAGTGCTTCCTGCTGACAGCCCTGGGTCCTCCTCCCTCAGAAGAGTGATTCTGTAGGCAGAGGGTGAAATACAAGCACCTGAACTTCCTTTCCCAGCTTTATTGAGGTATAAATGATAAATAAATTGCAAGATATTTAAACTCTACAACATGATTACTTGGTATACTGTATATTGTGAAAGGATTCCCCCCACTGAATTAATTAATATATCCATCACCTCACTTAAGACACTTAAGAAATATTTATTCACTGTTGAGGTACTAAAGGAATTAATGGGCCATGAGTTCTCAAACTGTAGGCCCTAGAACGGAATGTAAGCCTGTAAATTTTCATCGCCACCACAGACCTAGTGAATGAGAGAAGGCAGCAACCTGGGGAGGGGGCAACAATCTATGTTTAATAAGCACTCCTGGTAGTTTTGAAGAATTCTAAAGTTTGAGAACCACTGTAAATAGATGAATTCAATAACGATGACTGTATTTTCAGATTTTACTTGGAAATGAAGTTTCATTTATGTGAATTTTTCACAGGGCAAAAACTTACTCAATTTTAAAGTGTGAAAAGACTGGGGCCTGGGAAGTAGAACTGGGTACAAATCTCAGCTTCTCCACATTAACAGTGTGTTCTTGTTGAAATCGCAATCTTTGTGCATTTTACAATGTAAAAAAAATCTATAAAACATTTAAATAATTGTGGATAAAATGAAAGTTCCTGTGGCCAGGATTCTCACCTGGCCCGGGTTGGCTAGCTTACTGCACACGTGTGGGCAATACATTGCTATTGACTCTATATAAAGAGCCCTGCCCAGTGCTCTGGGTGACATGGTGGCATGGCTGCAAGGCTGCAGGAGAGCAGAGCGGAAGCTGGAGTGGCGGCAGCACCGAGAACAGAGACTGGGGTGGCTGTGCAGGCAGAGAGGCCCAGGGGCAGAGACCGGCTTGCTGCATGCAGACTCGCTCTGAGTGAACAGGATTTTAGTGACTGACCTGCCACCGTGGAAATAAAGTTGGGTATAACCCTTCAACCCAAGAATGTTCTACTGTCATTTCTTTGGTCACATTGAATCCATAGTGAACTTGCCCGGGGCTGAAACCCATTGCCAAGACAATAATATATAGGAAAGATATGACAGTTTACCATAATGTCTGGCCCACGATAAATACTTAATAAATTACAATTTGTTTTCTTTGAAGGAAAAAACCCTTATTTTAATCTGTGTGAATAATTGCATTTCTGAAGTATTTCACATTATTTATAGTCTTATAAAAGATCCTACTGATATTGAACTGTAAGTTGCAAAATTATATTATTTCTATCAGTCAATAAATAAATAGAAATAATTTTAAAATACGGAATGAATAATACTTGTTCTCAAGAATGGAAATCTGCAGAGTTTTAGAGAATGTTTTTGAGAAAACTGAGAGATACTGTTAAGGAAATAATACAGTAATTTTTCAAATATCCAAGACAGTTGGAATATGAGTTCCAAATAATTTTGTAGATAGCTCAAGTTTATCTACATGACATTAAAAGAAATGAAGTCAGAAAGGAAGGCCAACCAGTGCATTTCAATTTAAATTATCTAATGTGGATCATCCCATTTTAGGTATTCATTGAGTCATTGAAGAGATGACATTGTAATTGAAGATTTGGGGTAGTATTAATTTCATGACTTTTTAGGGCTTTCTGAGGAATATAGGTTAGTCTTTTTCCTTTTCCATATGGGCCCAATTGTTATACCCTTTGATTCTTTACAGCTACCACTTAATTTTTAAAATACCTGCACCTTTGTAACCAAACTATCACATTTTATTCATTCTCTTATTAGCAAATTCAGTCTAATAATCTGTTTCTAAACCTTTATGAGCTGGGAAACCAAAGACAGTGATTAAGACTTTTAGCATTGCATGTAAAATAAAAGTGAAATATTGCTAGTTGAGAGTCCAAGAGGATCTCCACCCCATAAAATTCACTGGCTGTAGAATATGGACTGTGTGAAAACTATACTTGTCCCACTGGCTCTAGTTAATTTTTAAGTATAAATTTTTTCTGAGTTTTTTAATTCTTTTAAATTTTTATCTCTAAGTCTATAACCTAACATAGAGACTTGCTGTGGATAAAGTGAAGATTCGTATGGCCAGGAATCTCACCTGGCCCTGGTCAGCCAGCTCACTACGCATGTGTGGGCAATATGTTGTTATTGACTCTATATAAAGAGCTCTGCCCAGTGCTCTAGGCAACACAGTGGTTTGGTCACATGGCTGCATGGCTCCAGAAGAGCAGAGATGAGACTGGAATGGTGGCACCACCAAGGAAAGAGACTGAGATGGCTGTGGGGGCAGAGAGGCCCAGAGGCAGAGACCGGCTTGCTGACTACAGACTCACCTTGAGTGGACAGGATTCTAGTGACTGACCTGCCACTGTGGGAATACAGTTGGGTATAACCCTTTCACCCCAAGAACATTCCACTGTCATTTCTGTGGTCTTATTGCATCCATGGTGAACTTCTCGGGGCTGAGACCCATTGGCAAGACACTTGCATAGAACAGGCAGCCTGTAAGTATAGTTGAGTGAATATTGTCAAAACTGAAGAGAAATGACTTCTATCTTGTTTGAATAAATGTGTATGTTTGTATATATGTGGCCATGACAAAGAATTTTTTAAATCATAGATTTAGTAATATCTAACCAAGTTCATATTTCCATGACAGAGTAATGATAAAATATTAATCTTCAGCCTTATCACATCTTAATGTACTTGATGGTCACTCAGTGCTAGAACAACCTGAGGGTCAGAAACCACCGTGCCTTTCACTGTACTGTCACTGCACTTCAGGCCCTATGTATGAGCACTTGTCTCATAGGGCCACCAATTGTATAAGTCTCATCACTGAAGTGAGAGTTCCTGGAGGGCAGAAATTGTTTTATTCATTTTAGTTTTACAGTACCTATTTAATGTTGAAGAAAGGAAGGTAAAAAAAAAAAGATTAAATGGTTATAATAAAGGTATAAGCATAATGGAGGGAATAATAAATGTCACCTTGCATAGAGAAATAGAAATAGAGAAGACTTCTCAGGGGTGGCATATTCAAATTGGTTCTTGAAAGTTGAATTATAGTTTGATAGGCAAAGAATAAAAGAACATTGCAGGTGCAGTAAAGGGCCTTCAGATGGGTTTAAAGGACAGTATTCTACAGACTCATAAGCTGATTATATAATTTTATGTGTTTATGCATTTGCTCCCAAGATTAGGGACCACAGTTTTCACTGTACTCTTAAAGTTGTCAGTGTCGCAACAAAAAGTTAGGAACTACTGAGGCTGAGAGAAGATGAACAAAGAATGGGTTAGTCACAGCATAATTAAGGAGTAAAACCTTGTTATAACTGTACTGTGCTCACTCTGTACTTTAAAATCTGGAAAATCAGGAGTTCGATTTTTCTTCTGAGAAATAATAGAATTTTCTTATACTTCTGAACTCAATACAAACTAGCATTTGTAAATGCCAATGCCTAATATGTTATTAAATACAACTAAAGTACAGTCCAGTAATTCATTCAGAACTGTCCATTTATTGATTCACAGCAACTCTTTGAAGTTTTTTTGATTGTCTGATTTTCAATTCTCTGATTCTTAAACTGCAGGATTTTTAAGTTTGTTTCCAACTGACACCTGGTGTCCTTCCCTGTAGTAGAGAACATCTGGTTGCCTACAGTAATCCCAGCAGTAAATGCCAAGCCAAAGATGAGGCTATAGAACACTGTGTTTAGAGAGTAAGATCCTCATTTTAACAGTCGAAATTGTTCCTGCAGTTGAAGATGGGAGTGATTACTATGCTGATTGCAATTTAGACTGGCTTTGCTTTTAATTTGTTTGTTTTGTTTTCCTTACAGTCAAACACTACTTAGATCTCTTCTTTATGCAACCCATTAAATCACTCAGAAATTATATAATCCACCACAAATCTTATAAGGAGTAGTGTGCTAGTGGGAACAGCCTCTTTCATATAAAGGTCTCTCCCGGGAGTGTCTGCTGAGTTATCTGTTAGACGGGTTATACCCCTTATATAACAATTTGGGACAGGCATCAGGCTTATATTTTCAGTAATATTTTCACAAATTGGAAAGTCCTGTTCACTTGTTTAGCAAATTTGGGAGAAAGCTTCACTTTTAGCCTCATATAGCCCTCACCCATACAAATATGTCTTATATAATTTCTTCTTGCTGGGCAAATTAAGATAACCGTAGTAGTGAGACAGACTAAAGGGAAGAAATAATGAATGTAGTAATGATAACCTTGTATACTTACAGCAGTTTGAAGTTTACAGAATACCTTCACAGAGAGTGATATACTAGAAAAAGGATAGATTTGGATTCAGAAAAATCTGCATTTGATTAGTGGTTCTAGAGGTTACTAGTGACGTAATATAATAACTACTTTGTAAGCTTCAGTGTTGTTGCCTTTATAAAGAGGGTCATCATCACCCATCAGCATTTTAGGGAGAACTGGTTGGAATTAAAGGAGACATGGCAAATAAAAACATTGGCAAGCAATGAGTGCTCTACTGAAGTTAAAATCAGTTACTTAAGGGACTATAATTTCTCATTTAACAAAGATGGAAATTTTAAAAATTGCATGCTTATCATATTTTATTTTAAAGAGGCAATATTAAGAGAGTAAGATAAACATCATTTTGGTTAAGGTTGATATCATGAAAAAATAACTCAGTGTGGGAAAAAGGAAAACTTAAGAGTGCAAAAATTATATAGGAGTTAGGGTCCTGCATTGAAGAAAAAGTGAGAGACAGAACTATAGAATGAGTGGAGAAATAAATCTTAATACACAAATATCTCTCGATGGGATCAGGGAATAAGGTTTGCCCAAAGCCTTCTCTGTAGCTGTCAAGGTGTGAAGGATAAAATTAGTAACCTCATTTGTTATTTAGATAATCTTATTTTCTAAGGTTGAACTAAGAACTTACAAATAAAAGCGCCAGGGATTGGGAAAGAATAAAGAGAAGTGGAATATGGTTGATTTACAAGACGCTGAAAGAATTTTTTATTATTGGAAAAAACATCCAAAACTTGGAAACAAGGCAAAATATGATTGCATGTATTTTCATTGTAATACCTAACAGGATTTCCTAGAAATTAACTATCTAGGAGCCTGTCCCTTTGATTAGGCCCAGATTCTGAGAAGTTACCTGCCAATTACTTTTTTAATCAGGTAAAAATACAAACAAGTTCTGCCCTTTAGAAAAGATAACTCCATACATTTTATTGCCCTTTAGGACTCCAACTTAGCATGACTTTCCCAACAGACTATATAAATCTCTGTTCCTCAAATGCTCTTTGAACCATGCTTTTATTTGTGAATTAATCTGTAACACACATTACTCCAAATTTATATGTCACATTTAAAATTTTTTTTTAAATGACATTTTCATACGTTATGTTTTTCCTAAAATTCAAGAACATGACAACAAATTTGGCAAGTCTGTGATTTAATAGAATTTGTCATGTATTTTGCATTTACATAGCATTATTTTACCAACTCTTTCACCCTAATCTCATTGTCTTGACTACGGATAAGCAGTACCATTATTCACATGTGGTATGAAGTATTGCAGAAAAAGTTTGAAAATTTTGATGATGTTAAATTTTAAGCATCACAAAGAATATATGCATCAGAGAAGAAATTAGGTTTTTTTACCATATGGTAAAGTAATAAAATTTACAAGCTCCCTTCTCAAAT